>NC_057801.1:212527461-212564190 GCF_018294505.1 Triticum aestivum
TGAATGCCCCCCAACCGCCGGTGACTGCCAACGAGAGGTCTCACGACTTCGAATACCCACCGACCACTAGTTTATTACCATTTCTGTCCTTCATATACACACTGACGGGTGGGCCCTATGGTAATGTGCACTGCTGAATGTGGACCGTTTGACTGGTCAATTGATCGTGTTATCAACAAATTACAGAGCTGTATGGTGAGCCAGTGACCGTATGATCACCCTAAAATGTACTCCTATTTTATTAACACAGTACTGACTCAAACTACCATTTCTTTCTTTCGTATACGGGCTGACAGGTGGGCCCCGTGGTTACGCACCCCGATGGTGCAACACTAGTTGTGTCGTTTGATTGGTCAATTGATTGTGTCATCAACAAAATACGGAGTTGTACGGGTGAGCCAGTGACAGTATAATCATGACATGTATTTGTTTAACATGGTACAGACGCAAGGGCTCATATATACGCGCAAGCACTCACCGCTATAAGCGCACACACGCGAACCCTACCCCTATGAGCACCTTCGAGAGAGTGGGCCAACATATATGATCTTGAGATTTTACAAAGTCACCATAGGTGCCTCGTAGTTGAGTGGAACGTCTCCTCTCACTGAAGGTACATCGCCGGAAAATACTGAAATTAACACAAGATAAATGCGAGCACCGGGACTTTAACCTTGGTGGGCTCGAGAAACCACTGTCCTCTAACCATCCAACCACATGTTGGTTAGCACGACAAAATGTATGTGGTGACCGTGATGAGCTTATTCTGAAGTCCAGTGACCATATCGTGCTTTCGCTTCAAATACAATGACCGTAAGTGTCGTCAACAAAATACAGAGCACGCATCAAATGCAAAGTCCGTCAGTGTCATCAACAAAATATGGAGAAGTATCGGGAGCTAGATACTGTTGTACTATTGTATATGCTTATTTTCTTAGTGGACGATTGCGTGTGTGGTGTGGTGGGCACATCATTTCTAGTTGTGGTGGGTCAACATGAAGACTCATGGGTCGGTTCCATCCTGTGCCACATATAGGTTCAATCGAGACGTGTTATACGGAGACCCATGTGGAGGACTTGGCATACAACACGAAGCTACCAGAGTCGCGGAGGACTCTATCCCCACTGGTGATAAGCCGACTATATATGATTTGTAACCCTAGGCCCTTAGTATGTTATACAAGCTTGGGGGCTAGTTCGTTGATAGTATACACACACGCACAATGCCTGGTATTCACGTGTACTTTGTACACACCCCTATCACTAATATACAGTACCAGGAGTAGGCTCTTTCTTCAACTGCAAGGGTTCGATCCGAACTAGGGTAAAACTTTGCCTCGTATTACCATCTAGCCTAACAGCCAGGGATATCCTACCGAATGATATGATGAAATCATATCTGCCAACTACTATTAGAGAGGTGTGTCAGGGGGGCAATGTGTGCGAGAGAGGCCTAAAGATAATGTGCGTGCGGGAGACACGTAGGCACATATATGTGCGTATAGAGGGCTAGTAGAGACCGTGCATGTGTATATATGCATGTGAGAGAAATAGTGTTTTCCAACTGAGATTAGTGAAAAGAGTGGTACATAGTAGTCAGAAAGAGAGAGAGAAAAACAGAGAGAGCATGTGCGTGAGACACCCCGACACCCTGAGAGAGATTGTGAGCATGTGTGAAAGAGAAATGCAGTTGCATATAAAGTGTGTGCACGTATGTGTTAGATAGAGAGATATATAACGCGTTTGTGAGAACGGGGCGAGGCATAGTACATCTATGTGTAAAAGGCGGTTCTACGCATTAAATTAAAATATAAATGGCATTATTATTTTTGGATGAGATCATGAATTTTGCAAAATTGCATATGGACGAAAATTAGTCTATCAGACACCCATACTCTATTGAATTCTAGCATGTGCATGTGTTTATTTCATATTATCGATCCATAGAGTGAGAGCGGTTTGAAATACAGGCAATGGATGCTTTTGCAATTCATATATAAACATTAATTAGTGCACTCCATGTTGTTAGTGTGAAGCACTTTATACATTTGTCACTTGCATGGATACATTCCAAATTGCTAGCTACAAAATAAAATACATGTTGAATTCAACATAAAGGGGGTTTCGAAGATTCGAATTCATAGGAAGTGCATTCATCTATTTGAACCCGAGATAATGGCATTTTTAAATCAGATGTAAAAGGGGGCATCAATCTTTGTTGTGAGTTTGAACATGCTATATATATTCATACGCATATCTAACTTTTTTTTGCAACCAAGGAGATTATACCTGGAACCATGCATGAACTGAGGTAAGTTGCATATTTTTTTAATATATACTCATGTACAATGTATATTAAAATGTACCCCCTCCATTCCAAAATAATCGTAGCTTTAGGATTTTCAAGAGTAAAGATTTGTGAAGTTTGACAAATCCTGAAAGTTCAATTCAAGAGAACCGAAAACGTTAATGCTTCTGCTCCCAAATATTGAACGAAGTGCCAAATAGGCCTCTGGTCACCCGAAACTGCGCGAGACTAATGTTTTGGTGGTAGGAAATTACTGTCCTGACTCTGGCCCGTGTAGCCTATCGGCCCGATGTCCAAAGGTCTAAACCGGGGTAGGTTTGTAACTTCACAAAGACGCTAATCTCAACCGCCTCCGAGAAGCATTCATACGCCGTGAGCGCCTAAAAACCCATGCGCTCGGCCGAAATCTATCCCGCCCACATTTGGGACACCTGACATGATTGTCCTACCCCCAACCCGCAATATGTCCAAAATTTTAGATGGGGGCAAAGTTTGTAACTTTCCCCAAATTTCAAACAAGCACGTCTCAAACCGAAACATTGTTCCCCCTTAGTTCCCCGCCTCCCTCCATTTCCCCATTCATACTCCGTGGACGCGAAAACGCCCTCTCCACCAGCCGCGAAACCCCAACCTCCTCCGTCCTCCACCCCATAGCGGCCAATCCACCACCGCCCTCCTTCATCACGCCGGAGCCGGTACCCCGACGTCGTCGTCCAACGCAACCGCAACCGCAACGCCCTCAAGGACTTAGCAGCTGAAGCCGAGGCAGAGCTGCCTCCATGACGCCAACGCCGACTTGTGCCGTACCAGAACCACTCCGACCACGCCGTCCTGCGCCTCACTGCTGCAGCTCCATTGTCGCAACCGTCCACCACACCGGAGCTATTCCCGCTATGCCATCGTTCGCCGCCTCGGATCTGCTTCCCCGCCGCCGTCAGATGGCCACCGCACCACACTCAACAACTTGGCCATGGGTTCGTCCAAGTTTGAACCGTCCTCCACAACTTCTGGTTTCTGGAGAACAACAAGATCGTCGGAAAAACAGAAGGAGGACACAGCAGTGCCAGCAGAAAGAGGTACTCCTCTTCCCTTATTCGTGCAAATCTTACATCTCCACTCACACCGTATTCATCCCACGAAAGAAACTAGTTGAGCGCTTCTTACTGCATCTTCTTCATGATACTAAATGCACAAGGTTTCCTCCCTTTTACTATTTCACCTTTCCTAGAGGTCAATAGCCTGCCTGGATTTCAATTCAGGGTCAGTCGAACCACAATTAAAAGAAGCAGCACCCACTTAGGCGCGCGGAGCACCTAGTCCGCCTGTTCCCCGGGGAAGCAGCGCATCGGTGTCTATCATAGGGGTGTGGGGCGTAGGAGCTTCTTGCGCCCGATCTGGAGGTCGGCGGGGCTTGAATGAATGGCCGGCGGGGCAGTTCCAAGCACAGCGGTGCGGTGAGGTCGACGGGAGGGCGCAGGCAAGGGAGGAATACTGGGCCGATGGTCACTGGCGTTTCGAGGAAGATCGTCAACACTGACTGGCTGGAGGTAGATGAAGGCGATCTGCCCGTTCTTTGTACATCGGACGGTGCAGAAAAAATGGACTGACCTATTTGCTTTCAGTCGACTATTATTTTCATAGAATCCTGTAGTAAATGAGTGTGCCATGCATGTTGTAGAGCTATCATATGTCTCCCGTCATTTATTTCTCACCGACCTGCTATCTGCTACCTTTACACTGTACTAATTGTGCACACACTTCACCCATACTCACACTATTGTTTTTTTATGCATGGGTATTTCAGACTCTGACCCAGTGTTGATGAATGCAGAAAAGAAAAGACAGAAGTCGCTCCAGTGTAATTCGAAGATAAGCAGTAAGCGTTTTAGCGCTCTAATGGGTGCAGTGTCAGCAGTTGGAGACAGTAAACGTAGCTCTGCAGTTGATGATCTCAATTGCCACACACACACCATCCCAGGTGCTTGCTTTAACTTCGCGCTTTCAAATGTGGTTGCATGTTGCATATGGTGTCTAGCTTGTATTGTTCCAATTTGGTTAAATTGCATCTGCTAACTTTACACATTATACCTTTGATAATGACATGCCTTCCTGTTTTTGATACATACTACATATGTCTATTAACCATGTTCGTACATCAAACTAATGCTCTTTTGTATCCCTCGCCAATCACTTATGATGAGACAGTCACCCGGGTGGGTTACTGTGAGACGCCCTACTCGTTTAAAGAGTGCAGTGTCATCCTCCCCACATGATTCTCAAGAAACAACAAGGCTAAATGAAGATAGTCAACTTAGCTCTCTAGTTGATCACCGCAATTCCCCCACACCACCATCGCAGGTGCTTGCTCTTACTTGGCAGTGTGATATGTGGTTGCATGTTGCATATGGTGTCTACCTTGTAATGCTTCTAATTAGGGTAAATTGCATCTGCTTAATTAACACATTATACCTGTGAATATGACATGCCTTCCTATTTTTGGTACATCCTACGTCTTTCTATTAACCATGTTCTTACATCAAACTACTTCTCTTGTGTATCCCTCATCGATGCTCCTAATTTGTTAAATTGCATCTCCTTAGCTTACACATTATACATGTGAATATGACACGCCTTCCTGTTTTTGGTACATACTACATCTGCCTATCACACCATGTTCTTACATCAAACTACTGTTCTTGTGTATCATGCATCTATCGCTTATGATGAGACAATCACGCGCGTGGGTTAATATGAGACGCAATACTCTTATAAAGAATGCAATTTCATCCTCTCCACATGATTCTCAAGAAACATCAAGCCTAAATGAAGATATTGAACGTTGCTCTGTACCTGAAGACAGCACTTCCCCTACACCACCATCACAGGTGCTCGCTCCAACTTCGCAGTGTGATATGTGGTTGCATGTTGCATATGGTGTCTAGCTTGTAATGCTTCTAATTAGGGTAAATTGCATCTGCTTAGTTTACACACTATACCTGTGAATATGACATGCCTTCCTATTTTTGGTACACACTACATCTATGTGTTAACCTTGTTCTTACATGAAACTACCTCTCTTCTGTATCCTGCATCAATCACTTACGATGAGTCACCTTTATTCATTGCATATTGCATATTATTTCTAGCCTGTTGCCATGTATGGCTTCTAATTTGGTCAAATACATTTGTTAGGGCACCCTTTTAATTTGGCAGAGTGATATTGGTTTCATCTTTCATATGGTTTCTAGCTTGCATCGATTCTAACAAGTTCAAGCACCTTGTGCTTAGTTTACACTTTATACATCATACATGTCAATATGTCACGCCGTCCTGTTTTTCATACATATTCCATCCTCCTATCATGCGGCTGCCTTACATGAAAGTAGTGTTCGTCAGTATCATGCATCAATAAGTTCTGAAGAGCAAATTTTATTCCTTTTTCTTGTGGGTTTGACTTGACAAGGCAAAATTAAGAAAGAGGAAGGAAAAGAGTAAGGAAGGCGATGATGGTGGTCCTCTGCAGCAATGTGAACGGAGCATCTGTACCGATTCTCCTTGTACTGATAGTGCATTACATGGTCCAAGTCTCCGCTCCCCTACTCCACCATCTAAGGTTGCGTGTTGCATATGGTGTCTAGCTCGTATTGCTCCTAATTAGTGTAAACTGCATCTGCTTAGCTTACACATGATACATGTGAATATGACACGCTTTCCTGTTTTTGGTACATACTATATCTATCTATCACACCATGTTCTTACATGAAACTACTCTTCTTGTGTATCCTGCATCAGTCACTTATGATGGGACACCTTTAAGTTGGCAGTGTGATATTGGTTTGCGTCTTGAATATGATTTCTAGCATGTATTTCTTCTAGTTTGATGAACACCACCTATGACGAGACAGTTTTAACTTGGCAGAGTGATATTGATTGCACGTTCCATATGGTGTCTTGCAGTGTTTCTAATTTGTTGAAGTGCCTTATGCTTAGTTACCACATCATAGGTGTGAATATGTCAAGCCGTCCATTTTTTCGTACATATTCCATCCTCGTATCATGACTTTGCCTTTCATCAGAGTAGTGTTCGTCAGTATCATGCATGAATGAGTTCTGAAGAGCGAATGATATTCCTTTTTCTTGTCGGTATGACCTCACAATGCAAAATCAATAAAGCTGAAGGAAATTGGCAAGGCATTGGATGATGGTGGTCCTTCCAAGCAACTGAAATGGAGGTTCTCTACAGATTCTACTCTACCATCCTCCCAACAAGATTCGCAAGACAACGCAGAGCTAGATAGTCAACGTAGCTGTGTAGATAATGAGCACATCTACCCTACTCCACCATCACAGGTGCTTGCTCTAACTTGGCACTATTATATGTGGTAGCATGTTGCGTATGATGTCTAGCTTGTATTGCTTCTAACTTTGTTGAATTGCATCTGCTTACTGTACACATAATGCCTGTGAATATGACATGTGTTCCTGCTTCTACATCAGACTACTATTCTTGCATATCCCGCATCAGTCACTTATGATAAGGCACCTTTAAGTCGCCACTGTGATATTGGTTGTGTCTTGCATATGATTTCTAGCATATACTGCTTCTAATTTGTTGAAACGCCTTACAGTTTGAACTTGGCAGAGTGATATTGGTTGCATCTTTCATATGGTGTCTAGCTTGCAGTGCTTCTAATTTGTTGAAATGCCTTCTGCTTAGTTACCACATCATAGGTGTGAATATGTCACACCATCCTGTTTTTCATACATATTCCATCCTTGCATCATGTGTTTGCCTTTCATCCGAGTAGTGTTCGTCAGTATCATGCATGAATGAGTTCTGAAGAGCGAATTTTATTCCTTTTTCTTATCAGTTTGACTTCACAATGCAAAATCATTACAGCTGAAGGAAATTAGTCCGGCAGTGGATGATGGTGGTCCTTCGGAGCAACTCAAATAGGGGGTCTCTACAGATTCTACTCCGCCATCCTCCCAACAAGATTCGCAAGACAACACAAGGCTGGACAGCAACGTAGCTGTGTAGATGATGAGCACATCTCCCCTACTCCACCATCACAGGTGCTTGCTCTAACTTGATACTATTATATGTGGTTGCATGTTGCGTACGATGTCTAGCTTGTATTGCTTCTAACTTGAATTGCATCTGCTTACTTTACACATAATGCCTGTGAATATGACACGTGTTCCTGTTTCTAGAACATATGTGTACATGATGAGCACATCTCCCCTACTCCACCATCACAGGTGCTTGCTCTTACTTGGAACTGTTATACGTGGTTGCGTTTTCCGTATGATGTCTAGTTTGTATTGCTTCTGATTATGTAGAATTGCATCTGCGTAGCTTACAACTTATACCAGCAACGATCACTTACCCATAAGACACATTTAACTTGGGACTGTGATGTAGGTTGCATCTTACATTGTCTTCTAGCTTGTACTGCTTCTAATTTCTTGAAATGGCACTTACGACGAGACACCTTTTACCTGATAGAGTGATATTGGTTGCATGTTCATATGGTGCCTAGCTTTCATTTCTTCTAATTTTGTTGAAATACCTTCCGCTTACTGTTTTTTCATACATATTCCATCCTCCTATCGTACGTGTGAATATGAAACACTGTCTTTTTTTGTATATATTCCATCCTCCTATCCTGCGCTTGCCTTACATCAAAGTAGTGTTCGTCTGTATCATGCATCAACCAGTTATGCAGAGCTAATTTTATTCATCTTCTTGTGGTTTTGACTTCATAAGGCAATATCAGAAAATAGGAAGGAAAAGAGTAAGTTAGGGGATGTTGGTGGTACTCCGCACCGACGCAAACAGAGACTCTCTAGATTTACCACTGCTACTGCTAATGAAGTTGAAGTCCCAAGTCTACATGATGAGTTCATCTCCCGCACTCCACCATCATAGGTGCTTGCTCTAAGTTGACAGTGTGATAATTGGTTTCATGTGGCATATGTTGTCTAGCCTGTATTTCTTCTATTTTGATTAAATTGCACCTGCTGAGTTTATACGTTATACATGTGCATATGACATGGCTTTCTGTGTCTAGAATACATTGCATCTACCTATCATACCATTATCCTACATCAAAGTACTGCTATTGTGTATCCTGCATCAGTAACTCATGATTGGACGCTTTTAACATGGCAGTTTGATAGTGGTTGCATCTTGCATTGATTTCTATGTTGTACTGCTTCTAATTTTTCGAATTGCCACTTATGACAAGACACTTTTAACTTGGTAGAGTAATATTGGTTGCATCTTTCATATGGTGTGTAGCTTGCATTACTTCTATTTTCTTGAAAATTCTTCTGCTTAGTTTGCACATCGTAGCTGTGAATATGTCATGTCGTCCTGTTTTTCTTACATATTCCATCCTCATACGGTTGTCTTACATCAAAGTATTGCTTGTCTGTATCATGCATCAATGAGTTCTGAAGAGTGATTTTATTCTTTTGTGTTGTGGGTACAGCTTGACATGGCAAAGTCAAAAAAGAGCAAGGAAAATAATATAGTAGGGAGTGTTGTTACTCGTCGGGTGAAACGGAAAAGGTTCTGCCGTCAAGATTCTTGCTGGTACTTATAATGCAGTAGAAGGTCCAAGTCCACCGGCTAAATCTACAAACATAGTATCACCTGCTCCACCAGCTGTAGCATCCGCTTCAACTGTACCAGCATCTCAACCAGTTACTCGTTCGTTTGCTCCAGAACTGGCCAGTTCCCAAGCTGCCTTCACACCTAACACTACTTCCGAAGCACTGCTGACACAACAGGACTTGGCAAGATCAGATGAACCTCATGAGCATCAACACCAAGACGGTACCTGACCGAGTCAAGTTGCAGTTGCATGCTCCTTTATATGTACTCTCACAGTTTGATGTACACTAACACTTTCCATATTCGTTGTTGAACTAGCACCACGGCGCAAGCGGAAACAGACATCAGGGATAATGCTTGACAGATTAACAAAATCTAAAGGAGGAAGAATGGAGATCCATTTTGAGGCAGGTTTAAAAAGGCCACGTGATGCTACAGAGTCAGCCAAGTTAGTATCAGAGGTAGCCGTTGCCGTTAGGTGTCATGCGCGTATCCTCCCAACGTGGATCCAGTACAGGAATGAGAAAGACAATACCCAGTTTAACACCTTCCTTGACCATTTATCCGTAAGTAATGTTATTCATCACAATTAGTAATATTGTCTTGCTCTGTCCCATACTTTCTAGCTTCCTCCTAATAAGACTCACATTCTTTTTTCAATAGATGGGGTTCAAGTTGGATCCGAAAGATGATGCAACTAAACAAGCATGCACTCATGTTTTTCAGTCTGCTCTGCGACAGTATCGGTACCACCTTAGAAAATCTCACTTTAAAGGCAAGGCTAACAATGAAATCGCCCAAACATCTCTAGTGGAATATATTACAGATGAAGACTGGACAGCCCTCATTAAACACTGGTCTGATCCAAAGTATCGGGTAGGCTATATGTATTTGATCAGACCACATATTGAACTTGTATTTATGTATGTGCCTTACAAGTGTATCTTCTTCTAGGCTAACTGTTTGAAGAACAAAACCAACCGTTCTAAAGTGAAATTCCAACAGACAACAGGATCTCGTAGCTATATTGCACACTGCGAGGCTCTTGTAAATAGCTGCTACTTCCTTCTTTTTTGTGTGTCATATTATCGTATCCATATTAACTTGTTCCAAATACAGAGGAAAGCCCGTGCGGACCAAAAAGAACTTGAACCGAATGCAGTGCAAATCTTCAAGGATTGCCACACCAGCAAGATGAAGGGCATGAGCACACCAGTTCAAGCCGCTGTTGTAAGTCCTTACTCCTGCTGCCTTGAACTGATTGGTACTGTGATGTGTTCATTTAACTACTTGGTTTGCAGCCAATGTCAGTTACTCTATTCACTTTTATACACAGTTGTCTTAACATATCATTTCACCTTACATGGTTTGAAAGAGATGAAGGATATTCTTTTGGTCTTGATTTGTAATCTAGTTGTTATGTTCACGTGCGCACACAATGATAAAATACCATGTTTGTTTTATATCTGTTTGCCCATGATATGAATGATGGCATACTATGTTCATCCTACTTTAAACCATGTCTCTTTATCCTTAGATGTCAACGAATGTGAGGAAATAGACAATACAGTAGGCACACTACATGGACATATGTTCTGAAAGTGATTTTATTATGTAGTTGGCACTACAATACATGCTAATGTATTACAGTAGTTCACCAAAATAAGTTATGTATAGATGTTTAACCTACTTTGTTTGTTTTTGTCTCATTAGTAACTCACTGGTACACTAATCTACAAGTTCAAACTTTCAGGAAGCTATGGAACAAATGATTGAACAGCCCCAACCACCTGAAGGTGACGAGGCTACTACAGGCACAATGTCACCTCTTGCTGCAGTGCGTCAGTATCTCTCCACTAACAGTGCAAAAAGCACCTTCCTGCGTAATTCTAGGTTGGTTGTCAAGGTAACCTCGTCCAAATCGCCTACTGAACAAAATCTTCTTGCTAGACAGAGTGATATATCTGTGCTCCAGACACAAGTCCAATCCCTAATGGACGTTGTTTCGGAAACAAGAATAGTGGTTGAGAAATGTTGTCAAGATATGAATGGTTTTGAAACCAGACTATCAGACATTCGCTTCGTTGTTGAAGAGCAATGGCGGAAAAAAGGTGGAGATCGTGCTGCTCCATCAGATTCTACAGCCTGAAACATTAGCACTCAGGTCAAATGATATGTGCTTCTATACATCTGATGGTGCTTTTATCTGGAAGGATTGTAAACTTTATGCCAACAAGCCTTTTGTTGTATGATTGGAATTTATTTTGTTGTGATACAACATTTATGATGCTGCCACAGGCTGCAGTAATTATGACGCTATTTTTGTATAGTGTAGGTTTATCTTAGTAATTTATTCAGACGAAAGCTTCGTAGGAGCCCAACATGCCAACATTCGTCGGGCCCATTCCAATTGGGCTAAAAATGATTACGGGCTGAAATTGGCATGTAGCCCACTAAAAATATCTGGGCTTAAATTAGCATAAGCTTTCAAAAAATTTCTGGTAGGCCTATGCCCATAGTGGGCCTTTAACAGGCCTAAACATAATTTGGGCCCTCAGTAAAAATAGGCCGTTTACAGGTGTAAATATCTCGAGCCCATAAAAAACATGGGCCTTTAATAGACCGAAAGTGAGATTGGGCCCTGATTGTGCCAAATAACCCACTGGACTTAGCAGGCCGAAATGGTGGCCCATTTACGATGCGGATATTTGACAGGCCGAAATTTGGACGGGCCGTAAATGCGCCGACCTAATACACGGGCCTTTAACAGGCCGGAACTTCGGTCGGGCTAGATTATCGTCATTTTTATATGGGCCGTTAATGGGCCCAATATGACGTTGGGCCACATATGGCCCATGGTTTACGTCCAACGTTAATAGGCCGAAAATGACAACAGGCTGAAAGTGGCCCAAATCTATAGTGGGCCTCTAACAGGCCGAATGACAGACATGGCCGAATATGACCCAAATGGCCGAAAGTTTTGATGGCCTATAAATGGGCCCAATGAAGCCGGACCTTTAACAGGCCGGAAATACACCGGGCCGTAATTCGGCCCATTTACTTAGCGGACTGTTAACGGGCCAGAAGTGACCATGGGCCGCATTGATGACAAGTTTAGACCAGGCCGTTGACGGGCCGATTTGACAGAGAATGTTGGGCCTTTAGTTGGGACGGCCCATTATGGTCTGCAGAATCTTGTGGGCCTTTAGCTGGGCCGGCCCATTGTGGTTCGCAAAATCTCGTGGGCCTTTAGCTGGGCCGGCCCATTATGGTCCACTAAATTTTGTGGGCCTTTAGCTGGCCGGCCCATTATGGTCCGCTAAATCTTATGGGCCTTCGGTTGGGCCGGCCCATTTAAACTTTGTGGGGCCACTTTTGGGCCGGTCCACGTGTCAACATATCATAGGCCCATCTCGACCGTTGGATGAGTGACACCTGTGCCAACGCGGAGCTGACACGTGGATCCGTCAGCCAATGAGAATTTTACATGTGGAAAATCGGCATTGGTCGTGGCTGTTAACGGGTTATCGGATCCAAAATCCGACCCGATAGCTTAACGGTGTTCCATTACGGTGGATGCCACATGTCGGTCACCCTTGATGAAAGCACTTCTGTGACGCACGATTTATCGTCATGGAAGTGTACACTTCCGTGATGATAATTTTGGTAATGTCATGGAACACTTCTATGACAGCACAGGTATGACTATCTTGATTCTGTCATAAATTTGTCATGGATGTACATGCATGACAAAAACGCGGCCTATTGTGACAAACACGTATCATCACGGAAGTGTATTTTTTTTGTAGTGAGTAGAGGCATACTAGGAACACTGTGTTTTGCCTATGTATTCACACATGTATGAAGTTTCCGGTTAATGCAATTCTAGCATGAATAATAAACATTTATCATGAATAAGGAAATATAAAATAACAACTTTATTATTGCCTCTAGGGCATATTTCCTTTAGTCTCCCACTTGCACTAGAGTCAATAACCTAGATTACATAGTAATGATTCTAATACCCATGGTATCTTGGTGTTGATCATGTTTTGCTCGTGGAAGAGGCTTAGTCAACGGGTCTGCCACATTCAGATCTGTATGTATTTTGCAAATCTCTATATCTCCCTCCTTGACTAGATCTCGGATGGAGTTGAAGCGTCTCTTCATGTGTTTGGTCTTTTTGTGAAATCTGGATTCCTTCGCCAAGGCAATTGCTCCAGTTTTGTCACAAAATATTTTCATTGGACCCGACGCACTAGGTATAACACCTAGATCGGATATGAACTCCTTCATCCAGACTCCTTCATTTGCTGCTTCCGAAGCAGCTATGTACTCCGCTTCACACGTAGATCCCGCCATGATGCTCTGCTTGGAGCTGACCAACTGATAGCTCCACCATTCAATATAAATACGTATCCGGTTTATGACTTAGAGTCATCCGGATCAGTGTCACCTCCATAAAAGAGAAACATATCGTTAGTCCTTTTCAGGTACTTCATGATGTTCTTGACCATTGTCCAGTGATCCACTCCTGGATTACTTTGGTACCTCCCTGCTAAACTTATAGCAAGGCACACATTAGGTCTCGTACACGGCATAGCATACATGATAGAACCTATGGTTGAGGCATAGGGAATGACTTTCATTTTCTCTCTATCTTCTGCAGTGGTCGGGCATTGAGTCTGACTCAACTTCACACCTTGTAACACAGGCAAGAACCCTTTCTTTGACTGATCCATTTTGAACTTCTTCAAATCTTTATCAAGTTATGTGCTTTGTGAAAAGTACTATCAAGCATCTTGATCTATCTCTATAGATCTTGATGCCCAATATATAAGCAGCTTCACCGAGGTCCTTCATTGAAAAACATTTATTCAAGTATCCTTTTATGCTATCCAGATTCTATATCATTTCCAATCAACAATATGTCATCCACATATAATATTAGAGATGCTATAGAGCTCCCACTCACTTTCTTGTAAATACAGGCTTCTCCAAAAGTCTGTATAAAACCATATGCTTTGATCACCTCATCAAAGCGTATATTCCAACTCCGAGATGCTTGCACCAGTCCATAAATGGATTGCTGGAGCTTGCACACTTTGATAGCACCTTTAGGATCGAAAAAACCTTCTGGTTGCATCATATACAACTCTTCTTTAAGAAATCCATTAAGGAATACAGTTTTGACGTCCATTTGCCAGATTTCATAATCATAAAATCCGGCAATTCCTAACATGATTCAGACAGACTTAAGCATCGCTACGGGTGAGAAAGTCTCATCATAGTCAACTCCTTGAACTTGGCAATAACCTTTTGCAACAAGACGATCTTTATAAACAGTAACATTACCATCATCGCCAGTCTTCTTTTTGAAGACCCATTTATTCTCTACAGGTCGCCGATCATCGGGCAAATCCACCAAAATCCACACTTCATTTTCATACATGGATCCTATCTCAGATTTCATGGCCTCAAGCCATTTATCAGAATCTGGGCTCATCATGGCTTCTTCATAATTTTTAGGTTCGTCATGGTCAAGTAACATGACTTCCAGAACAGGATTACCGTACCACTCTGGTGCAGATCATGCTCTAGTTGACCTACGAGGTTCTATAGTAACTTGATCTGAAGTTTCATGATCATTATCATTAGCTTCCTCTCTAGTTGGTGTAGGCATCACGGGAACGGATTTCTCGGATGATCTACTTTCCAAATTGAGAGAAGGTACAATCACCTCATCAAGTTCTACTTTCCTCCCACTCACTTCTTTCAAGAGAAACTCCTTCTCTAGAAAGGTTCCATTCTTGGTAACAAAGATCTTGCCTTCGGATATGTGCTAGAAAGTGTACCCAATTGTTTCTTTAGGGTATCCTATGAAGACGCACTTCTCCGATTTGGGTTCAAGCTTATCAGGCTAAAGCCTTTTGACATAAGCATTGCATCCCCAAACTTTAAGAAATGACAACTTAAGTTTATTTCCAAACCAAAGTTCATAATGTGTCGTCTCTACGGATTTTGACGGTGCCCTGTTTAATGTGAATGAAGTTGTCTCTAATGCATAACCCCAAAACGATAGTGGTAAATCGGTAGGAGACATCATAGGTCGCACCATATCTAATAAAGTACGGTTACGACGTTCAGACACACCATTACGCTGTGGTGTTCCAGGTGGCCCATAACCCACAAGTATAGGGGATCGCAACAGTTTTCGAGGGTAGCGTATTCAACCCAAATTTATAGATTCGACACAAGGGGAGCCAAAGAATATTTGCAAGTATTAGTAGCTGAGTTATCAATTCAACCACACGTAGAGATAAATTATCTGCAGTAAAGTGATCAGTATCAGAGTAATATGATAGTTTTGATAATAGCTGTAGCAGCAATAGTAACGGTAACAGTGATAGCAATGATTTTGTAGCAAGTGCAATAGTAACAGTAGCAGTAGTAACTTAGCAGAAACAATTTAAGGTAAATTCGTAGGCATTGGATCGATGACTCGTTGGATGATATTCATCATGAGACAGTCATAACCTAGGGCAATACGACACAAGGTCCAGTTCCTAAATATAATGTAGGCATGTATTCCGTAAATAGTCATACGTGCTTATGGAAAGAACTTGCATGACATCTTTTGCCCTACCCACCCGTGGCAGCGGGGTCCTATTGGAAACTAAGGGATATTAAGGCCTCCTTTTAATAGAGAACCGGAACAAAGCATTAACACACAGTGAATACATGAACCCCTCAAACTACGGTAATCACCGGGAGTGATCCCGACTATTGTTACTCCGGGGTCCCGGAACATGATACGTCTCCAACGTATCTACTTTTCCAAACACTTTTGCCCTTGTTTTGGACTCTAACTTGCATGATTGAATGAAGCTAACCCGGATTGACGTTGTTTTCAGCAGAACTTTCATGATGTTGTTTTATGTGTAGAAAAGAAAAGTTCTCGGAATGTCCTGAAAATCCATGGAGGCACTTTTTGGAAAATATAAAAAATATTGGTGAAAGAATCAAGACCAGGGGGCCCACACCCTATCCACGAGACAGGGGGCGCGCCCCCTATCTAGTGGGCCCCCTAGACCTCCACCGACCTCAAATCCAACTCCATATATTCACGTTCGGGGAGAAAAAAATCAGAGAGAAAGTTTCATCGCGTTTTATGACACGGAGCCGCCGCCAAGCCCTAATCTCTCTCGGGAGGGTTGATCTGGAGTCTGTTCGGGGCTCCGGAGAGGGGGATTCGTCGCCGTCGTCATCATCAACCATCCTCCATCACCAATTTCATGATGCTCACTGCAGTGCATGAGTAATTCCATCGTAGGCTTGCTGGACAGTGATGGGTTGGATGAGATTTACCATGTAATCAAGTTAGTTTTGTTAGGGTTTGATCCCTAGTATCCACTATGTTCTGAGATTGATGTTGCTATGACTTTGCTATGCTTAATGCTTGTCACTAGGGCCCGAGTGCCATGATTTCAGATCTGAACCTATTATGTTTTCATGAATATATGTGTGTTCTTGATCCTATCTTGCAAGTCTATAGTCACCTATTATGTGTTATGATCCGACAACCCCGAAGTGACAATAATCGGGATACTTCTCGGTGATGACCGTAGTTTGAGGAGTTCATGTATTCACTATGTGTTAATGCTTTGTTCTGGTTCTCTATTAAAAGGAGGCCTTAATATCCCTTAGTTTCCGCTAGGACCCCGCTGCCACGGAGGGTAGGACAAAAGATGTCATGCAAGTTCTTTTCCATAAGCACGTATGACTATTTACGGAATATGTGCCTACATTACATTGATGAACTGGAGCTAGTTCTATGTCACCCTATGTTACAACTATTACATGAGGAATCCCATCCGGCATAATTATCCATCACTGATCCATTGCCTACGAGCTTTTTGCATATTGTTCTTAGCTTATTTACTTTTCCGTTGCTACTGTTACAACTACTACAAAAACCCAAAAACTATTATCTTTACTTTTGCCACCATTACTTTTATTATCATACCACTTTTGCTACTAAATACTTTGCTGCAGATACTAAGTTATCTAGGTGTGGTTGAATTGACAACTCAACTGCTAATACTCAAGAATATTCTTTGGCTCCCCTTGTGTCGAATCAATAAATTTGGGTTGAATACTTTACCCTCGAAAGCTGTTGCGATCCCCTACACTTGTGGGTTATCAAGACTAATATCTGGCGCCGTTGCCGGGGAGCATAGCTCTATTCTCTGAGTCACTTGGGATTTATATCTGCTAATCACTATGAAGAACTTGAAAGACGACAGAACTATGATTTTGCCCTCAACTACGAGGGAAGGTAAGGAACTGCCATCTAGCTCTGCACTAGATTCTCCTTCCGTTATTAGTAAGCTTGCGACACCTAAACCTGCTACTGCTATGAATTTTGATATGTCGCATGTTATTGATGATGCCACTTCTACTATGCATGATGAAACTACTTCTATGCGTGATACTACTTTGCCATTAGGTGAATTTCTTGATGAACAACTTGCTAGAGTTAGGGGGAATGAAATTATTGAAGATGTTATTATTGATGATGGTGATGATGAAAATTCTCCCAATGATTATGAATTGCCTGTTGTTCCTGAGGGTTATGTTATGAATGAAGAAGCTGCTGGAGCTATCTTTGCTTGCAATGATAGATATGATCTTAAGAAATTATTAGCTAAATGGAAGCAGCAGTCTCTTAATGCTAGAATGAAACCTGACCCTGCTTTTGCTACTTCACCTATTTGTGTTACTGATAAGGATTATGAATTCTCTGTTGATCCTGAGATTATTACTTTGGTTGAATCTGATCCTTTTTATGGCCTTGAATCTGAAACTGTTGTGGCACATCTCACCAAGTTGAATGATATAGCAACCCTGTTTACTAATGATGAGAAGTCTCGCTATTTTTATATCCTTAAGATATAACCGTTCTCATTAAAGGGTGATGCTAAGACTTGATATAGTTCTCTTGCTCCTAGTTGTGTGCATAGTCCCCAGGATATGATTTATTACTTATCTACTAAATATTTCCCTGCTCATAAGAAAAAAGCTGCCTTGCGGGAAATATATAATTTTGTGCAAATCAAAGAAGAGAGTCTCCCACAAGCTTGGGGGAGGCTTCTCCGGTTACTTAATGCTTTGCCTGATCATCCTCTCAAGAAAAATGAAATACTTGATATCTTTTATAATGGACTAACCGATGCTTCCAAGGACTACTTGGATAGTTGTGCTGGTTCTGTTTTCAGGGAAAGAACAGTCGACGAAGATGAATTACTATTGAATAATATGTTGACTAATGAAAATAATTGGACTCTTCCTGAGACAATTCGTGTGGCAAATCCTAAACCAATTGAGCCAACTCCTGAGCCTATTCCTAAACCCACTCCGAAGAAGAGAGGTGTTTTATTTCTCAGTCCTGAAGATATGCAAGAGGCAAAGAAATCAATGAAAGAAAAAGGTATTAAAGCTGAAGATGTTAAGAATTTACCACCTATTGAAGAAATACGTGGTCTTAATATACCGCCTGTTGAAGAACCACATTGTCTTGATAACCCGACACAGGTAGTAAAGGTAAATTCTCTCTATAGATATGATAAAGTTGAAATCCCCTCTACTAAATTTCATAGCCCATGCTTAGATGAATTTGATGACTTTATGGCTGGACAAGAAAGTTTTAATGCTTATGTTGGTAGAGAGTTAAATAATAATGCTTTCGAGATAGGGCGCGTGAGCGATAATATGGCTAGAGTTAAAGGTGAACTCAAACTCATTAGCAAATATACTTCTATGGTTGCTACTCAAGCTGAGCAAGTACTTAAAGCTCAAAATGATTTGCTTGATGAATTAAATAATAAAAATGACTTTGCTGTTAGAGTGGCTACTAGAACCGGTAGAATGACTCAGGAACCTTTGTATCCTGAAGGCCACCCTAAGAGAATCGAGCAAGATTCTCGGAGAAATAATTTAGAGGCACCTAGTTCTTCTAAAAAGAAGAAAAAGGAAAACGATAGAACTTTGCATGCTTCTAGTGACCCCACTGTAGACACACCTGAGAATCCCAATGAAATTTCCTATCTCTGATGCTGAAACACAATCAGGTGATGAACATGAAACTAGTGATAATGTTAATGATAATGTTCATGTTGATACTCAACCTAGCAAAAACAAAGAAGTGGAGATTGAACCTGCTGTTGATCTTGATAACCCACAATCAAAGAATCATCGTTATGATAAGAGAGATTTTGTTGCTAGGAAGCACGGTAGAGAAAGAGAACCATGGGTTCAGAAACCCATGCCCTTTCCTCCTAAACCATCCAAGACAAAGGATGAGGAGGATTTTGAGCGCTTTGCTGAAATGATTAGACCTACTTTCTTACGTATGCACTTAACTGATATGCTCAAAGTAAATCCTTATGCTAAGTATATGAAGGATATCATTACAAATAAAAGAAAGATATCGGAAGCTGAAATTTTCACCATGCTTGCTAAGTACACTTTTAAGGGTGGAATACTAAAGAAACTTGGAGATCCGGATGTACCAACTATACCATGCTCCATTAAAAGAAATTATGTTAGAACTGCTTTATGTGATCTTGGAGCCGGTGTTAGTGTTATGCCTCTCTCTTTATATCGTAGACTTGAATTGAATAAGTTGACACCTACTGAAATATCTTTGCAAATGGCTGATAAATCAACTGCTATACCTGTCGGTATTTGAGAGGATGTGCCTGTTGTGGTTGCAAATGTCACTATCTTAACGGACTTTGTTATTCTAGATATTCCCGAGGACGATAGTATGTCTATTATCCTTGGTAGACCTTTTCTTAATACTATAGGGGCTGTTATTGATTGCAACAAAGGCAATGCCACTTTTCATGTTAATGGTAATGAGCATACGGTAGACTTTCTGAGGAAACAATCTCAAGTTCATAGCATCAATTCTATTGGAAAAGTTCCAACTATTATTATTGGAGGTTTTGAATTTCCTCTCCCTACTATCAAAAAAAAGTATGATATTCTTATTGTTGGGGATTTTCATATCCCCATTGAGGTAACTTAGTGTTATTCGAAATTTCTTTGGTTCTGTGTTATTCGGAATGAGTTTGTAACAGGACTTGATTAACCTTGTTAGTGGATTCATTTTGATGATCATGAGATGGATGAAACTAGAAGGCACAACCTTCTGTACCTTCTTTCTACTTTCTGTTATTTAGGATAAATAAATCAAAAATAGTATTATCTGTCTATTTTCTGAATTATCTGTGCACTAAAATATATCCCAAAAATAAAAGTGCTCCAAATGCCCTGCAAATTTAGTATGATTTTTTATGGAATATTTGAGGATTTTAGGCACTGAAAACACTGCAGGAGGGGCAAGCACCAGGCCACGAGAGTGGAGGGCGCGCCCACCCCACCTGGGCGCGCTCCCCTATCTCGTGGGCCGTGGTGGGCCCCCTCCACTTATGCCAGCACCCACACACTCCATCTTCTTCCCAAAAAATCCCCATCCAGCTCAAGAACGAGTTCTAGCTCATTTTGCTGCGATTTTTGATCTCTTTGCTCAAAGCTCCATTCACAAAACTACTTTGGGAGATTGTTGCTTGGTATGTGACTCCTCCATTGGTCCAATTAGTTTTTGTTCTAGTGCTTTGTTCATTGCAAATTTTTACTGCATAGGTGACCATGTTCTTGAGCTTGCATGACAAATTTATGAGGTCCCAAGCAATTCTAATGCATGATATAGGCTCTAGGCACTTGTAGGAGTAGTTGCTACCAATCTTGTTTAGTTTTATTCACTTTTATTTTGAAGTTACTAAAATTTCAGAAATTTTTCAAAAAAAGAATTATGTCTAGGAGAATGTAACAAGGTGGTTCCTCGGTGAAGAAAGGGCCCAGGATTGCTATATGTGAGCAAGATGTTGAATTGCCGAGGGACGCGGATGTACGAGCTTGTGAGTGGCCATCCGATGATTTTATGGTCGAAGCAGGCTTCAAGGAGGAATTTGACGCGTATGTGCGTAATGCTGAGCTGGAGGACTTCTTACAAGATAAGTGTCCGCAGTACTACCAATTGACTGATTCTTTTGTGCAGAGGTTTAAATATAACTGTGCGCATAATTCTCCTAGTGTCATATTTAATATTTATGATACATCTTATACCATGGATTTAGAAGATTTCACAACTGCTTGCAAACTCCCACAGTGGGGTAATATTAATGATCCTCACAAGTCTGAATTTAGAGATTTTCTTGCTAGTATTACTGTGGGAGAATCTAGGGACATAGCACAAGCTACCATAGGGAGCATTCATTTTCCTGCTATACATTATTTTGCTCTCTTTATTGGTAGATGCATTAACGGTAAAGACGAAGCATGTCACATGTGTTTTCCTGATCTGTGTGTCCTCAAGAGTGCTGTGTTAGGTTATAAAGGTTATAACTTGGGGGAAATAGTTGCACGTAGGTTGTAGAATAATAGTAGAAAGGGTAATTTATTTGGAGGAATTTATGCAACCCGTGTGGCTAATTATCTTGGTATAGCCCCACGAGAGGGAGATATGATAATACCTCCTGTTTATTTGGATTCTGAAGCTATGGTCAATCATCAATTTCTTGGGAGGAATGAACAATTCCTCCAATATCGACTAATCTATGACAGATGCAACGTCGTCCATGTTACTCTTCCCGCTCCCTACCTTTTTGATTATCAGGCAAAAGGAAGATATGTTGTCACCAGGGAGGAAGCAGCTGAACACGAGGGGAGAGCGGAGGCAGCTCGCCAACACGCCGCAGCTCAGGAGGCGGTTGCCGCTGCATCGCAGTACGACCCCAGTTTCACTTACGGATATCAGCCAGGCGGTCCTTGGTACTAGACCAACTTAGGCCAAAAGCCTAAGCTTGGGGGAGTACGTATTTCTCACCGACTTTACATTCATGTTCACACACTAGTCGTCGGTGCTCATACTCTTTCATTGTATTATCCATGCTAGTTTAAATTTCTTATTCTAGTTTTCTTCTTGTGTGTTTGATAAACCTTAAGAAAAACCAAAAAAAATAGTTAGTTTAATTTCCAAATGAAAATGAAAACCCAAAAAGATTTCTTGTTCTTCTTCTTACTTGTTGGGAGCTTTCCCGTGTAAATAGTTTTCTTTTCTTTTCTTTTCTTTGGGGGTCGAGAGTAGAAGACCATATTGAAAATGCTTAGTGGCTCTCATATGCATGATTGTTTATTTAACTTAGAGCCCATATTACCCTGTCTTCTCTCTTGAGTTGAATGCTTGCAGATTCCAGCTTAGTCCAATGCACATGCACTCTTATTATTATACACATTGTCCGATCGTGCGAGTGAAAGGCAATAATGACGATATATGATGGACTTATTGAGATGAGAAAAGTTGGTATGAACTCGACCTCTCTTGTCTTTGTAAATATGATGAGTTCATCGTTTCTGATTCAGCTTATTATGAAGTAAACATATTTGCAATGACATTTAGAGATTATAGTTGCTTGTTCCATGCTTGATTAGCTATGAGTTATAATGGTTTACCTTACGTGCCAACATGCTATTAGAATGATTATGATGTGGTATGATGGGATGGTATCCTCCTTTGAATGAATTGAGTGACTCGACTTGGCACATGTTCACGCATGTAGTTGAATCAAATCAACATAGCCTTCATGGTATTTATGTTCATGGTGGATTATATCCTACTCATGCTTGTATTCGGTGTGAATTAATTTTAATGCATGTTTATGACTGTTGTCGCTCTCTCAGTTGGTCGCTTCCCAGTCTTTTGCTGGCCTTCACCTGTACTAAGCGGGAATACTGCTTGTGCATCCAAACTCCTTAAACCCCAAAGTTGTTCCATATGAGTCCACTATACCTTCCTATATGTGGTATTTACCTGCCGTTCCAAGTAAATTTGTATGTGCCAAACTCCAAACCTTCAAATGAAATTCTGTTTTGTATGCTCGAGCAGCTCATGTTACAACTAGGGCTGCCTATATCTTCCATGCTAGGTGGGTTATTCTCAAGAGGAGTGGACTCTGCTCCTCATTCACGAGAAAGGGTCGGTAACCGGGATGCCCAGTCCCATGATCCAAAAAGATCAAAGCAAATCAAAATAATTAAACAAAACTCCCCCAGGGCTGTTGTTAGTTGGAGGCACTCGTTGTTTCGAGCAAGCCATGGATTGATGCTTGTTGGTGGTTGGGGAAGTATAAACCTTTACCATTCTGTTTGGGAACTGCCTATAATGCATGTAGTATGGAAGAAACAGCCATCTCATAGTTGTTGCGTTGACAGCGAAAGTATGCCGCTCAAAATGTTATTCAATCTCTATTTTAAAATCGAGCTCTGGCACCTCTACAAATCCCTGCTTCCCTCTGCGAAGGACCTATCTATTTACTTTTATATTGAGTCATCACCTTCTTATTAAAAAGCACCCGCTGGAGAGCACACTGTCATTTGCATTCATTACTATTGGTTTATATTGGGTATGACTTGACTGGATCTCTTTTACCATGAATTACAATGTTTAGTCAGTCCTTGATCTTTAAAGGTGCTCTGCATTTATGTTTTGCGGTCTCAGAAAGGGCTAGCGAGATACCATTTCATTATATCATGTTATGATTGTTTTGAGAAAGTGTTGTCATCCGAGTTTTATTATTATGGCTCGCTAGCTGATTATGCTATTGATATGAGTAATTGTGAGACCTAAGTGTTATTGTGAGTATGGTTAGTTCATAATATTTGCTGAAACTTGAATGCTGGCTTATCATGTTTACAACAACAAGAGCAAACAGAGTTTGTAAAAGTTTTTCTTTATCACTTTTAGTTTATCAACTGAATTGCTTGAGGACAAGCAAAGATTTAAGCTTGGGGAGTTGATACGTCTCCAAAGTATCTACTTTTCCAAACACTTTTGCCCTTGTTTTGGACTCTAACTTGCATGATTTGAATGAAACTAACCCGGACTGACGTTGTTTTCAGCAGAACTGCCATGATGTTGTTTTATGTGTAGAAAAGAAAAGTTCTCGGAATGTCCTGAAAATCCACGGAGGCACTTTTTTGAAAATATGAAAAATATTGGCGAAAGAATCAAGACCAGGGGGCCCACACCCTGTCCACGAGACAGGGGGACACGCCCCCTCCCCTTGGGCGCACCCCCCTATCTTGTGGGCCCCCTGGACCTCCACCGACCTCAACTCCAACTCCATATATTCACGTTCGGGGAGAAAAAAATCAGAGAGAAAGTTTCATCGCGTTTTACGACACGGAGCCGCCGCCAAGCCCTAATCTCTCTCGGGAGGGTTGATCTGGAGTCCGTTCGGGGCTCCGGAGAGGGGGATTTGTCGTCGTCGTCATCATCAACCATCCTCCATCACCGATTTCATGATGCTCACCGCCGTGCGTGAGTAATTCCATCGTAGGCTTGCTCGACGGTGATGGGTTGGATGAGATTTACCATGTAATCAAGTTAGTTTTGTTACGGTTTGGTCCCTAGTATCCTCTATGTTCTGAGATTGATGTTGCTACGGCTTTGCTATGCTTAATGCTTGTCACTAGGGCCCGAGTGCCATGATTTCAGATCTGAACCTATTATGTTTTCATGAATATATGTGTGTTCTTGATCCTATCTTGCAAGTCTATAGTCACCTATTATGTGTTTTGATCCGACAACCCTGAAGTGACAATAATCGGGATTCTTCTCGGTGATGACCGTAGTTAATGCTTTGTGTATTCACTATGTGTTAATGCTATGTTCCGGTTCTCTATTAAAAGGATGCCTTAATATCCCTTAGTTTCCGCTAGGACCCTGCTGCCACGGGAGGGTAGGACAAAAGATGTCATGCGAGTTCTTTTCCATAAGCACGTATGACTATTTACGGAATACATGCCTACATTACATTGATGAACTGGAGCTAGTTCTATGTCACCCTATGTTATAGCTATTACATGAGGAATCGCATCCGGCATAATTATCCATCACTGATCTATTGCCTACGAGCTTTTCACATATTGTTCTTCGCTTATTTACCTTTCCATTGCTACTGTTACAATTACTATAAAACCCCCAAAACTATTATCTTTACTTTGGCCACCGTTACTTTTATTATCATACCACTTTTGCTACTAAATACTTTGCTGCAGATACTAAGTTATCCAGGTGTGGTTGAATTGACAACTCAACTGCTAATACTCAAGAATATTCTTTGGCTCCCCTTGTGTCCGAATTCCAGTTTTTTCTCTAAAATCTCTCTCTTTGAATCTCAATACCAAGTTCTCCTTGATCTTCTTGGAGATCTATTCGATGTAACTCTTTTTGCGGTGTGTTTGTCGAGATCCGATGAATTCTGGGTTTATGATCAAGTTTATCTATGAGAAATATTTGAACCTCCTCTGAATTCTTTTATGTATGATTGGTTATCTTTGCAAGTCTCTTCGAATTATCAGTTTGGTTTGGCCTACTAGATTGATCTTTCTTGCAACAGGAGAAGTGCTTAGCTTTGGGTTCAATCTTGCGGTGTCCTTTGCCAGTAACAGCAGGGGAAGCAAGGCACGTATTGTATTGTTGTCATCGAGGATAAAAAGATGGGGTTTATATCATATTGCATGAGTTTATCCCTCTACATCATGTCATCTTTCTTAATGCGTTACTCTGTTCTTATGAACTTAATACTCTAGATGCAGGTAGGAGTCGGTCGATGTGTGGAGTAATAGTAGTAGATGCAGAATCGTTTCAATCTACTTGTTGCGGACATGATGCCTATATACATCATCATGCCTAGATAATCTCATAACTATGCACTTTTCTATCAATTGCTCGACAGTAATTTGTTCACCCACCGTAATACTTATGCTATCTTGAGAGAAGCCACTAGTGAAACATATGGCCCCCGGGTCTATCTTTTATCATATAAGTTTTCCATCTACTTTTATTTGCATCTTTTACTTTCCAATCTATATTATAAAAATACCAAAAATATTTATCTTATCTTATTATCTCTATCAGATCTCACTTTCACAAGTTACTATGAAGGGATTGACAACCCCTTTATCATGTTGGTTGCGAGGTTCTTGTTTGTTTGTGTAGGTGCGTGGGACTTTTGAGGAGCCTCCTACTGGATTGATACCTTGGTTCTCAAAAACTCAGGGAAATACTTACGCTACTTTGCTGCATCACCCTTTCCTCTTCAAGGGAAAACCAACGCAGTGCTCAAGAGGTAGCAAGAAGGATTTCTGGCGCCGTTGTCGGGGAGGTCTTCGCTCAAGTCAAGACATACCAAGTACCCATCACAAACTCATCTCCCTCGCATTACATTATTTGCCATTTGCCTCTCGTTTTCCTCTCCCCCACTTCACCCTTGCCGTTTTATTTGCCCTCTCTTTCCCAATCTTCTCTCTCTTTCTCTTGCTCTTCGCATTTTCTGTCGTTATGTCTGAAACTGGGGAGATTATCGTTGATATGGACAATAATAATAACATGGAAAATTTGGATGCTCCTGTTGAAGAACCCACTATCTTACATAGTAAAAAATTTCGAATCGGTAGTGGTAATATTATTGGAAAAGGGGTTATTCAATATTTCTTTACTTGTGCCGGTGCTTTACCTTCTATGGGTGGTTCTATTCTTCATAGAACTAGTAGTCTTGCGGATGCTATCGCCATGCTTATAGTTGAACTTGAAAGGCAGTTTATGCACATGCACCCTTGCATACAAAGGATTTTCCTAGAATTTTCTAATATTGAGCATTCTTCTGTTAAGCGCGCCGCTACTATCTTTTAGGCACATGAGTTCAGATTTATAATAAAAGAGGCCAAAGAAATCTTTGCGCACTATAGGGTGGACGCTGGCCGTCCTCCCATAGAGGCAATCCTCTTTGATCAAGAGGAAATAATGCATTTTCAGTCTCTAGACTATGTTGCTTTTAATGAAAACCTTAGAAAAAAGGTTCCTACCAATGTTCTAATTGATAAAATTTCCGAACTTAATAATGATTTTGCTATTCAAAATAATGAATTAGGATATTCTCTTGAGTATAGGCTTACGAAGTTCTGCCAAAAGTATGCTTATAATGATGAATTAGTTGTGCAATATGAAGGGCCAAAGGAGGAACCATACCTCCCGAGATAGATCTTGGGGACTTCTGTCCCATTAAATTTAGCCCTTTTGATTAATTTTGCTTGCCTCAAATAAAACTTGCTGTTGAACGTAGGGAATATGAAATGAGTTTTCGTGATCTATCTTATTATTATGGCACTACTTAGATCTATTCTCGCTTTTATGCCTAGCTAGGGGCGTTAAACGATAGCGCTAGTTGGGAGGCAACCCAATTTTATTTTTGTTTCTTGCTTTTTGCTTCTGTTTAGTAATAAATATTTCATCTAGCTTCTATTTAGATGGGGTTTTATATTTTATTTAGTGTTTGTGCCAAGTAGAACCTATAGGATAACCTACGGTGATAGTTAATTTGATTTTGCTGAAAAACAGAAACTTTTGGACGCACGAAAACAATTTTAGTAAATCACAGAAACGTGCTTTTGCGTTGATTTTTTTTTGCAGTAGATGAATATACAAATTTCCCAGGACTTACTATTTTGTTAAGATTTTTAAAGTTCCATAAGTATTCGAGAGTTACAGATTGCTACAGACTATTCTGTTTTTGACAGATTCTGTTTTTCGTGTGTTGTTTGCTTATTTTGATGCATATATGGCTAGTATCGGGGGGTATGAACCATAGAGAAGTTGGAATACAGTAGGTTTAACACCAATATAAACAAAGAATATAAATAAAGAATGAGTTCATTATAGTACCTTATGTGGTCGTTTTTATTTCTTGCACTAACGGAGCTTATGAGATTTCCTGTTGAGTTTTGTGTTGTGAAGTTTTCAAGTTTTGGGTAAAGATTTGATGGACTATGGAATAAGGAGTGGCAAGAGACTAAGCTGGGGGATGCCCATGGCACCCCAAGATATTCAAGGATAACCAAAAGCCTAAGCTTGGGGATGCCCCGGAAGGCATCCCCTCTTTCGTCTTCGTTTATCGGTAACTTTACTTGGAGCTATATTTTTATTCACCACATGATATGTGTTTTGCTTGGAGCGTCTTGTATGATATTAGTATTTGCTTTTTATTTTACCACAATCATCCTTGCTGTACACACATTTTGGGAGAAACCCACATGATTTGGAATTTATTAGAATACTCTATGTGCTTCACTTATATCTTTTGAGCTAGATAATTTTGCTCTAGTGCTTCACTTATATCTTTTAGAGCATGGCAGTGGTTTAATTTTGTAGAAATTGTTTGTATATCATGCTTCACTTATATTTTTTTGAGAGTCTTTTAGAACAGCATGGTATTTGCTATGGTTATAAACTTGGTGCTAGAATGATGGGCATCCAAGTTGGGTATAATAAAAACTATCATGGGAAGTGAATTAGATGCTATGAGCAATGTGATGCTTGATAATTGTTTTGAGATATAGAGGTGGTGATATTAGAGTAATGCTAGTTGGGTAATTGTGAATTTAAAGAATAATTGTGTTGAAGTTGGCAAGTCCCATAGCATGCACGTATGGTAAAAGTTGTGTACCAAATTTATTGCATGGGATGCTCTTTTGATTGCCTTCCTTATGTGTGGAGGTCGGGATCACGCGATGGTTAACTCCTACCAACCCTTCCCCTAGGAGCATGCGTAGTAGTACTTTGCTTAGAGGGCTAATAAAACTTTTGCAATAAGTATATGAGTTCTTTATGACTAATGTGAGTCCATGGATTATACACACTTTTACCTTTCCATCATTGCTAGCCTCTTCGGTACCGTGCATTGCCCTTTCTCATCTTGAGAGTTGGTGCAAACTTTGCCGGTGCATTCAAACCCCGTGATACGATACACTCTATCACACATAAACCCCCTTATATCTTCCTCAAAACAGCCACCATGCCTACCTATTATGGCATTTCCATAGCCATTCCGAGATATATTGCCATGCAACTTTCCACCGTTCCGTTTATCGTGACATGCATCATCATTGTCATATTGCCTTGCATGGTCATGTAGTTGACATCGTATTTGTGGCAAAGCCACCTTCATAATTTTTCATACATGTCACTCTTCATTGATTGCCCATCCCGGTACACCGTCGGAGGCATTCATATAGAGTCATATCTTGTTCTAATTCTGAGTTGTAATTCATGAGTTGTAAATAAATAGAAGTGTGATGATCATCATTATTAGAGAATTATCCCCAAATTAAAAAAGAAGAAAAATGAAAGGCCAAAGAAAAAAAAGGCCAAAGAAAAAAAGGCCAAAAAAAGGCCCAAAGAAAGAAAAATGGGAAAAAAGAAAAGAAAAGAAAGAAAAGAAAAGAAATAAAAAAGGGGACAATGTTACTATCTTTTTCCACACTTGTGCTTCAAAGTAGCACCATGTTCTTCATATAGAGAGTCTCATATGTTGTCACTTTCATATACTAGTTGGAATTTTTCATTATAGAACTTGGCTTGTATATTCCAACGATGGGCTTCCTCAAAATGCCCTAGGTCTTCGTGAGCAAGCAAGTTGGATGCACACCCACTTAATTTCTTTGGTTGAGCTTTCATACATTTACAGCTCTAGTGCATCCATTGCATGGCAATCCCTACTCCTCATGTTGACATCAATTTATGGGCATCTCCATAGCCCGTTGATTATCCTCGTCAATGTGAGACTTTCTCCTTTTTTGTCTTCTCCACACAACCTCCATCATCATATTCTATTCCACCCATAGTGCTATATCCATGGCTCACGCTCATGTATTGCGTGAGAGTTGAAAAAAGCTGAAGCGCATTAAAAAGTATGAACCAATTGCTTGGCTGAAACCGGGGTTGTTCTTGATAGGAGTATTTTCTGTGATGAAAATGAAACATAGCCTAACTATATAATTTTGTAGGGATGAACCTTCTAATGCCATGATATTTTGAGAAGACATGATTGCTTTGTTAGTATGCTTGAAGTATTACTATTTCTTATGTCAATATGAACTTTTGTCTTGAATCATTTGGATCTGAAGATTCATGCCACACTAAAGAAAATTACACTGAGAATTATGCTAGGTAGCATTCCACATCAAAAATTCTATTTTTATCATTTACCTACTCGAGGACGAGCAGGAATTAAGCTTGGGGATACTTGATACGTCTCCAACGTATCTATAATTTTTGATTGTTCCATGCTATTATATTACCCGTTTTGGATGTTTATGGGCTTTACTTTACACTTTTATATCATTTTTGGGACTAACCTACTAACCGGAGGCCCAGCCCGAATTGTTGTTTTTTTGCCTATTTCAGTGTTTTGAAGAAAAGGAATATCAAACGGAGTCCAAACGGAATGAAACCTTAGAGAGCAATCTTTTCAGAAAAAATGCAATCTAGGAGACTTGGAGTGGACGTCAAGCTATAAACGAGGCGGCCACGAGGGTGCCCGGTGCGCCCTAAGGGGGTGGGCGTGCCCCCACCCTCATGGGCCCCTCGTGGGTCCACCGATGTACTTCCTTCGCCTATATATACTCTCGTACCCTGAAAACATCCAGGAGCACCACGAAAACCTAATTCCACTGCCGCAACCTTCTGTACCCGTGACATCCCATCTTGGAGCCTTCACCGGTGCTCCGCCGGAGGGGGAATCGACCATGGAGGGCCTCTACATCATCTCCAAGGCCTCTTCGATGAGTTGTGAGTAGTTTACCACAGACCTTCGGGTCCATAGTTATTAGCTAGATGGCTTCTTCTCTCTCTTTGAATCTCAATACCGAGTTCTCCTCGATCTTCTTGGAGATCTATTCGATGTAACTCTTTTTGTGGTGTGTTTGTCGAGATCGAATGAATTGTGGGTTTATGATCAAGTTTATCTATGAGAAATATTTGAATCTCCTCTGAATTCTTTTATGTATGATTGGTTATCTTTGCAAGTCTCTTCGTATTATCAGTTTGGTTTGGCCTACTAGATTGATCTTTCTTGCAATGGGAGAAGTGCTTAGCTTTGGGTTCAATCTTGCGGTGTTCTTTCCCAATGACAGCAGGGGCAACAAGGCATGTATTTTATTGTTGCCATCGAAGATAAAAAGATGGGGTTTATATCATATTGCATGAGTTTATCCCTCTACATCATGTCATCTTTCTTAATGCATTACTCTGTTCTTATGAACTTAATACTCTAGATGCAGGCAGGAGTCGGTCGATGTGTGGAGTAATAGTAGTAGATGCAGAATCGTTTCGATCTACTTGTTGCGGACATGATGCCTATATACTTGATCATGCCTAGATAATCTCATAACTATGCACTTTTCTATCAATGGATTGACAGTAATTTGTTCACCCACCGTAATACTTATGCTATCTTGAGAGAAGCCACTAGTGAAACCTATGGCCCCCGGGTCTATCTTTTATCATATAAGTTTTCCATCTACTTTTATTTGCATCTTTTACTTTCCAATCTATATTATAAAAATACCAAAAATATTTATCTTATCTTATTATCTCTATCAGATCTCACTTTTGCAAGTTACCGTGAAGGGATTGACAACCCCTTTATCGCGTTGGTTGCGAGGTTCTTGTTTGTTTGTGTAGGTGCGTGGGACTTTTGAGGAGCCTCCTACTGGATTGATACCTTGGTTCTCAAAAACTAAGGGAAATACGTACACTACTTTGCTGCATCACCCTTTCCTCTTCAAGGGAAAACCAACGGAGTGCTCAAGAGGTAGCAAGGCTGACGGAGGACACCACGCTGGAGATAGAACTGCACATAAGGTATTGCAATCCAGTTTTTATTGGCCTACTCTCTTCAAGGATGCTCGTAAGTTTGTCTTGTCCAGTGATGAATGCCAAAGAATTGGTAATATTAGTAGACGTCAAGAAATGCCTATGAATTATTCACTTGTTATTGAACCATTTGATGTTTGGGGCTTTGATTATATGGGACCCTTTCCTTCCTCTAATGGGTATACACATATTCTAGTTGTCGTTGATTACATTACTAAGTGGGTAGAAGCTATTCCAACTAGTAGTGCTGACCATAACACTTCTATTAAGATGCTTAAAGAAGTTATTTTTCTAAGGTTTGGAGTCCCTAGATATTAAATGACTGATGGTGGTTCACATTTTATTCATGGTGCTTTTCGTAAAATGCTTGCTAAGTATGATGTTAACCATAGAATTGCATCTCCATATCATCCTCAGTCTAGTGGTCAAGTAGAATTGAGTAATAGAGAGATTAAATTGATTTTGCAGAAGACTGTTAATAGATCTAGAAAGAATTGGTCCGAGAAACTTGATGATGCAATATGGGCTTATAGAACTTCTTATAAAAAATCCTATGGGTATGTCTCCGTATAAAATGGTTTATGGAAAAGCTTGTCACTCACCTCTCGAACTAGAACATAAGGCATATTGGGCTATTAAAGAGCACAATTATGACTTCAAACTTGCCGGTGAGAAGAGGTTATTTGACATTAGCTCGCTTGATGAATGGAGAACCCAAACCTATGAGAATGCCAAGTTGTTTAAATAAAAAGTTAAAAGATGGCAAGAAAAGAGGATACAAAAGCGTGAGTTTAATGTAGGTGATCATGTTTGCTATACAACTCTCGTTTAAGATTTTTTGCAGGCAAACTTCTCTCTAAATGGGAAGGTCCTTACATTATCGAGGAGGTCTATCGTTCCGGTGCCATAAAAATCGACAACACCAAAGGCACAAATCCGAAGGTGGTAAACAGTCAAAGAATCAAACATTATATCTTAGGTAATCCCATAAATGTTGAAACCAATATAATTGACCCCATAACTCCGGAGGAGTATATAAGGGATACTTTCCAGAATGTTTCAGACTCCGAAAAGGAATAGGTATGTGGTACGATAAGTAAACCGACTCCAAAACTGTTATAATAACAAATTTTCTCCGTTTTGGAATATTTAAAAAATTAGGAAAATTAAAAGTAGTCCGAAAGAGACACGAGGCGACCACAAGGGTGGAGGGCGCACCCTACCACCCTGGGCGCGCCCCCTACCTTGTGGCCACCTCATGTGCCCTCCGGACTCTGTGCACGATATTTATTTTGGTCGGTAAAAATTCATTATATAATCTCCCGAAGGTTTTAACCACTGTACGACGACAAAACCCTATGTTTTTGTTTTGAGTTGTTTCTGTAACAGATTTAGAGCAAGATGTCTATGCAAGAGTCGTGTCTCTCATCCGATGCCGGGACCAGGAGCAAACAGCGGGGCTGACCGCTTTGGGCCATCAACGGAGGAAGAGATGGAGGCCGACTTGAAAAGGGTGGATGCTATGGAGGAGGATCAAGAAGTTACCTCTCGTCGTCAAGCCAGATTCATGCTAGAGGAACTCCAGAGCTCGACAATCCCAAATTCGGTCATTCCTCCCAATGCTAGATTTCTCGCTTATGGAAATATGAAAAAAAAAGTGTTACCTTTTCCCCCGCAGATATGAAACATGCATAGGTGAATGGAGCTTTAGCCATCACGGGTAAAATTTGTAAGGAAGTAATGGATCTTAAGCAGCAAGTTAATAAGCTCGAGGAAGAGAATCACATCCTAAGGGGCATCATCGCCAAGAATATCACATCACCACCTCCAAAGAAAGAGACATAAATACATGGGTATGGGCACTCCCCTTGGCAACTGCCAAGCTTGCGGGAGGTGCTCCGGTATCGTATCACCATCACACCTCTATCTTGACCTTTTTCGTAGTTCGATCCTTTTGGTTATATCTTGATCTAGTAGAATAAAGTTTTAGTATGATCTAGCTTTGAGTTTTGTTTTGATCTCTATCTATGTAATCGAGTTCGTGAGTTATATATAATAAAGAGTAGTTTTGAGTTGAGGGATTTGCTTTCGTGCTATGATCTTGAGGGAATTAAAGAAAGAACAAAAAGAAATAAAAGGATCATATGTTGATCTTATGGAGAGTAATGACTTCACATATAAAGAGTATGATGAATAAAAGTTGTTGAGAGTTGACAAACATAGTTTGGATCATTACTGCAATTAATAGGAAGTAATAAAGAAAGAGAGGTTTTACATACAAATATACTATCTTGGACATCTTTTATGATTGTGAACACTCATTAAAATATGACATGCTAAAAAGTTGATGTTGGACAAGGAAGACAACATAATAGGTTATGTTTTCCTATATCCGAATAGAAGTTATATTGTCATGGATCATCCAACGTGTTGAGCTTGCCTTTCCCTCTCATGCTAGCCAAATTCTTTGCACCAAGTAGAGATACTACTTGTGCTTCCAAACATCCCCAAACCCAGTTTTGCCATGAGAGTCCACCATACCTACCTATGGATTGAGTAAGATCCTTCAAGTAAGTTGTCATTGGTGCAAGCAATAAAAATTGCTCTCTAAATATGTATGATCTATTAGTGTGAAGAAAATAGGCTTTATACAAACTTGTGATATGGAAGAAATAGAAGCGACGGACTGCATAACAAAGGTCCTTATCACAAGCGGCAATATAAAGTGACGTTCTTTTGCGTTAAGATTTTGTGCATCCAACCATAAAAGCGCATGACAACCTCTGCTTCCCTCTACGAAGGGCCTATCTTTTATTTTACCTTCTACCCTCATACAAGAGTCATGGTGATCTTCACCTTTCCTTTTTTACACTTTATCCTTTGGCAAGCACTGTGTGTTGGAAAGATCCAGATATATATATCCACTCGGATGTAGGTTTTCATACAGTATTATTGTTGACATTACCCTTGAGGTAAAAGGTTGGGAGGCGAAACTATAAGCCCCTATCTTTCTCTGTGTCCGACTGAAACTTTGTACCCATAAATATCACGTGAGTGTTAGCAATTGTGAAAGACTAAACGATAGTTCAGTATGTGGACTTGCTGAAAAGCTCTCATAATGACTCTTTTTGATGTTATGATAAACTGCAATTGCTCCAATGACTGAGATCATAGTTTGTTAGTTTTCAATGAAGTTTCTGATTCATACTTTACCTTGTGAATGAATTGTTACTTTAGCATAAGAAATCATATGACAATATATGTTGCTATTCTAAAGATGATCATGATGCCCTCATGTCCATATTTTATTTTATCGACACCTCTATCTCTAAACATGTGGACATATTTTTTGATATCGGCTTTCGCTTGAGGACAAGCAAGGTCTAACCTTGGGGGAGTTGATACGTCCATTTTGCATCATGCTTTTATATCGATATTTATTGCATTATGGGCTGTTATTACACGTTATATCACAATACTTATGCCTTTTCTCTCTTATTTTATAAGGTTTACATGAAGAGGGAGAATGCCGGCAACTGGAATTCTGGACTGGAGAAGGAGCAAATATTAGAGACCTAGTCTGCACAACTCCAAAAGTCCTGAAACTTCACAGAGATCAATTTTGGAATAAATAAACAATATTGGGTGAAGAAAGCACCATAGGGGGGCCACCAGCCAGCCACAAGGGTGGAGGGCGCACCCTACCCCCTGGGTGCGCCCCTACCTTGTGGGCCTCCTGGCAGGCCTCCGACTCCCATCTTCTGCTATATGGTGTCTTTTGCCCTGGAAAAAATAGGAGAGAAGCTTTCGGGACGAAGCGCCTCCGTCTCGAGGCGGAACTTGGGCAGAACCAATCTAGGGCTCCGGCGGAGCTGTTCTGCCAGGGAAACATCCCTCTGGAAGGGGGAAATCATTGCCATCGTCATCACCATCGATCCTCTCATCGAGAGGGGATCAATCTCCATCAACACCTTCACTAGCACCATCTCCTCTCAAATCCTAGTTCATCTCTTGTATCCGATCTTTGTCTCAAAACCTCAGATTGGTACCTGTGGGTTGCTAGTAGTGTTGATTACTCCTTGTAGTTGATGCTTGTTGGTTTATCCAGTGGAAGATTATATTTTCAGATCCTTAATGATAATCAATACTCCTCTATTATGAACATGAATATGCTCTGTGAGTAGTTACGTTTGTTCCTGAGGACATGGGAGAAGTCTTGTTATAATTAATCGTGTGAATTTGGTATTCGTTCGATATTTTGGTGAGATCTATGTTATCTCTTGATATGCCTCTGTTGTATCTATAATTTTTTATTGTTTCATGCCAATATTATTCAACTTTTACATACTTTTGGCAACTTTGTATATGATTTATTTGGACTAAATTACTTATCCAGTGCCCAGTGCAAGTTCCTATTTGTTGCCTATTTTTGTATCGCAGAAAATCCATATCAAACGAAGTCCAAACGTGATGCAACTCTATGGAGAATTATATTGGGATATTTGTGATTTTTGGGAGTTATAATCACCGCAAACAGAGGCCCACATGGACCACGATACACCAGGGCACGCACCAGGCCCCTGGCGCGCGGTGGTGGGTTGTGCTCACCTTGTATGTCGGTTGGAGCTCTACTTCGGGCGCAAGGAAGCTTATATCAGGAAAAAATCGTGTAAAAATATCAGTGCAATCGGAGTTATGGATCTCTGGGAATGTAAGAAACGGTTTTCAACCAGATCTGGGAACGCGAACAGAAGAGGACAAAGAGACAGATCCAATCTCGGAGGGGCTCTTTCCCCTCCACAGCCATGGAGGCCATGGACCAGAGGGGGAACCCTCCTCCCATCTAGGGTGAGGCCAAGTAAGAAGAAGAAGGAGGGGGCTCTCTCCCCCTCTCTCCCGGTGGCGCCGGAATGCCGCCAGGGCTAGGATTGTGACGGCGATCTACATCAACAACCTTGC
>NC_057801.1:212564496-212585277 GCF_018294505.1 Triticum aestivum
AATTTGATCATGGTTTGCATATGGTGGGTTGCGAGAGTGACAGAAGCTTAAACCCAAGGAGGTGGGTCATGGCGTATGGGAGTAAAGAGGACTTGATACTTAATGCTATGGTTGGGTTTCACGACCTTAATGATCTTTAGTAGTTGCGGATGCTTTCTAGAGTTCCGATCATAAGTGCATATGATCCAAGTAGAGGAAGTATGTTAGGTCATGTCTCTCCCTCATATAAAATTACAAGAATGATTACCGGTACTTGTTATCGATTGCCTAGGGACAAATGACTTTCTTGTTGACAAAAGCTATCTACTTTTATTACCTTGCAATTTATTCTTAGTTTTATTCTCGCAAAGTACTCGTAGGTTTATTCTCGCAAAATAGTTTCATATTTGTTTTAGGTAAAGAAAACATCAAGTGTGTGTAGAGTTGTATCGGTAGTCGATGGAACTTGAGGGAATATTTGTTCTACCTTTAGCTCCTCGTTGGGTTCGACACTCTTACTTATCGAAAGAGGCTACAATTGATCCCCTATACTTGTGGGTTATCATCTCTCCTCTAGTGGTGTTATGTGAGCAACGGCTACATGACACTTCACCATGATTTGGGCCTAGGGAAAGGCATTGGGAAGTAATAAGTAGATGATGGGTTGCTAGAGTGACAGAAGCTTAAACCCTAGTTTACGCGTTGCTTCGTAAGGGGCTGATTTGGATCCATATGTGTCATTCTATGGTTAGGTTTACCTTAATTCTTCTTTTGTAGTTGCAGATGTTTGCGAGAGGGGTCAATCATAAGTGGGAGGCTTTGAAGGACAGCACCCAAGCACGGGTCCACCCACATATCAAATTATCAAAGTAACGAACGCGAATCATATGAGCATGATGAAAACTAACTTGACAACAATTCCCATGTGTCCTCGGGAGTGCTTTCCTTTATATAAGAGTTTTTCCAGGCTTGTCCTTTGCTACAAAAAGTATTGGGCCACCTTGCTGCACCTTTTTTACTTTTGTTACTTGTTACCCGTTACGAATTATCTTATCACAAAACTATCTGTTACCAATAATTTCAGTGCTTGCACAGAATACCTTGCTGGAAACCGCTTGTCATTTCCTTCTGCTCCTCGTTGGGTTCGACACTCTTGCTTATCGAAAGGACTATGATAGATCCCCTACACTTGTGGGTCATCAACGTGTCAATAAGATGATTCACCTTTATGTGAAGTAGAGGTCGCACGTGTCACTTGCCAAATGGGCTCTTGACATGGTGATGTCTGTAGGATGCTCCGCATCATCTCCCCCCCTCCCTTGGGTAAGATCCGACCTCGGATCGAAAACCAAATCACCATGGGAAAGAGATGGCTTCACCATGTAGAAGTGGACGATCACCAAGTACTCATCATCTTGAAGCTCGAAATGGGCACTCTCCAATGTCGCACCATCTTGTGATTCCTTCAAAAGGAGTATGGACAACAAACCCTTGGAAAAACAAATGTGCTTAGCATTAGTGCAAAACCAAGCATTCAAGACATAATTCACCCAACAAGTGACGTCATCAAGCATATCATATGGTGTGACAAAGGATTGTGACATGGCATGTAAGCATATAACTTGAGCACAATGAAGGTCATCATCGAAAGAAGCATGTAAATGTGAGGTAGCGATGCAAATATGTATGACAAGAGAAGAAGCATCTACCTCAAGTTCATAGCAAGCATGCATAAAGCCCTCAACAAATGGCCTATGGTATGCATATGAACCATTCACAACACCAAAGAAAATGAAGTGTCTAAACACAAGTAGCAAGACAATCCAAGCATAATGTGCATAAAAATCATATGGTACCTGATGTCTACTACGCAACTTTCTTCTTGTAGACTTGTGTTGGGCCTCCAAGCGTAGAGTTTTGTAGGACAGTAGCAAACTTCCTTCAAGTGGATGACCTAAGGTTTATCAATCCGTGGGCGGCGTAGTATGAAGATGGTCTCTCTCAAACAACCCTGCAACCATATAACAAAGAGTCTCTTGTGTCCCCAACACACCCAATACAATGAAAAATTGTATACGTGCACTAGTTCGGCGAAGAGATGGTGATACAAGCGTAATATGGATAGTAGATATTGGTTTTTGTAATATGAAAATAGAAACACAGCAAGGTAGCAAGTGGCAAAAGTGAGCGTAAACGGTATTGCAATGCTTTGAAATAGAGCCTAGGGTTCATACTTTCACTAGTGCAATTTCTGTCAACAATGATAACATAATTGGATCATACAACAATCCCTCAATATGCAACAAAAATCACTCCAAAGTTTCTATCAGAGAACGTAGGACGAAAACGTGCATCCACCCATATGCATAGATTACCCCAATGTCACCTCAGGAATCCACGAGTTGAGTGCCAAAACATACATCAAGTGAATCAATAGAACATCCCATTGTCACCACAGATATTCCATTGCAAGACATACATCAAGTGTTCTCCAATCCAATACTCAATCCAACATAACGAAACCTCAAAGAGAAAGACTCAATTCATCACAAGAAGGTAGAGGGGGAGAAACATCATATGATCCAACTATAATAGCAAAGCTCGCGATACATCAAGATCGTGCCAAATCGAGAACACGAGAGAGAGAGAGAGAGAAAGATCAAACACATAGCTATTGGTACATAGCCTCGGTCCCGAGGGTGAACTACTCCCTCCTCATCATGGAGACCGCCGGGATGATGAAGATGGCCACCGGTGATGGTTTTCCCCTCCGGCAGGGTGCCGGAACAGGCTCCCGATTGGTTTTTTGTGGCTACAGAAGATTGCGGCGGCGGAACTCCCGATTTAGGTTTCTTTCTGAGGTTTTCTCTATTTATAAGAATTTTTGGCGTCGGTTTCACGTCAGGGGGGTCCACGAGTCAGCGACAAGGCAGGGGGCACCCTCCACCCTTGTCGTTCACTCAGGACTCTTCTGTCCCAACTCTTGTGCTTCAGGGGCTTCTTCTGGTCCATAAAAAATCACCGTAAATTTTGAGCTCGTTTGGACTCCGTTTGATATTCCTTTTCTACAAAACTCAAAAACAAGGAAAAACAGAAACTGGCACTAGGCTCTAGGTTAATAGGTTAGTCCAAAAATAATATAAAATAGCATATAAAACATCCAGTATGGATAATATAATAGCATGGAACAATCAAAAATTATAGATACGTTGGAGACGTATCAAGCATCCCTAAGCTTAATACCTGCTCATCCTCGAGTAGGTAAATGATAAAAACAAAAATTTTGATGTGGAACGCTACCTAACATATTTATCAATGTAATCTTCTCTATTATGGCAAGAATATTCAGATCCATAAGATTCAAAACAAAAGTTTAATATTGACATAAAAACAATAATACTTCAAGCATACTAATTATACTAATTAGGCAATCATGTCTTCTCAAGATAACATAGCCAAAGAAAGCTATCCCTACAAAATCATATAGTCTGGCTATGCTCCATCTTCATCACACAAAATATTCAAATCATGCACAACCCCGATGACAAGCCAAGCAATTGTTTCATACTTTTGATGTTCTCAAACCTTTTCAACTTTCACACAATACATGAGCATGAGCCATGGACATAGCACTATAGGTGGAATAGAATATGATGGTTGTGAAGAAGACAAAAAGAAGGAGATAGTCTCACATCAACTAGGCGTATCAACGGGCTATGGATATGCCCATCAATAGATATCAATGTGAGTCAGTAGGGATTGCCATGCAACGTATGCACTAGAGCTATAATTTTATGAAAGCTCAAAAAGAAACTAAGTGGGTGTGCATCCAACTCGCTTGCTCTCGAAGACCTAGGGAAATTTGAGGAAGCCTGTCATTGGAATATACAAGCCAAGTTCTATAATGAAAATTTCCCACTAGTATATGAAAGTGACAACATAAGAGACTCTCTATCATGAAGATCAGGGTGCTACTTTGAAGCACAAGTGTGGTAGAAGTATAGTAACATTGCCCCTCTCTCTTTTCTCTCATTTTTTTAATTTTGGGCCTTCTCTCTTTTTTTTGGCCTCTTTTTTCGTCCGGAGTCTCATCCTGACTTGTGGGGTAATCATAGTCTCCATCATCCTTTCCTCACATGGGGCAATGCTCTAATAATGAAGATCGTCACACTTTTATTTACTTACAACTCAAGAATTACAACTCGATACTTAGAACAAAATATGACTCTATACGAATGCCTCCGGCGGTGTACCGGGATGTGCAATGACTCAAGAGTGACATGTATGAAAATTATGAATGGTGGATTTGCCACAAATACTATGTCAACTACATGATCATGCAAAGCAATACAACAATGATGAAGCATGTCATAATAAACTGAACGGTGGAAAGTTGCATGGCAATATATCTCAGAATGGCTATGGAATGCCATAATAGGTAGGTATGGTGGTTGTTTTGAGGAAGGTATATGGTGGGTGTATGGTACCGGTGAAAATTGCACGGTACAAGAGAGGCTAGCAATGGTGGAAAGGGTGAGAGTGCGTATAATCCATGGACTCAACATTAGTCATAAAGAACTCACATACTTATTCCAAAAATCTATTAGTCATCAAAACAAAGTACTATGCACATGCTCCTAGGGGGATAGATTGGTAGGGAAAGACCATCGCTCATCCCCGACCGCCACTCATAAGGAAGACAATCAATAAATACCTCATGCTCCAACTTCGTTACATAACGGTTCACCATACGTGCATGCTACGGGAATCACAAACTTCAGCACAAGTATTTCTACAATCCACAATTAATCACTAGCATGACTCTAATATCACCATCCTCATATCTCAGAACAATCATAAGGAATCAAACTTCTCATAGTATTCAATGCACGTTATATGAAAGTTTTTATTATATCCCTCTTGGATGCCTATCATATTAGGACTAAATTCATAACCAAAGCAAATTACCATGCTGTTTAGAGACTCCCAAAATAATATAAGTGAAGCATGAGAGTTCATCAATTTCTTCAAAATAAAACCACCGCCGTGCTCTAAAAAGATATGAGTGAAGCACTAGAGCAAACGACAAACTACTCCAAAAGATATAAGTGAAGATCAATGAGTAGTCGAATAATTGTGTAACTATGTGAAGACTCTCTAACATTTAAGAATTTCAAATCTTGGGATGTTATTCAAACAGCAAGCAAAACAAAAGGAAATAAAATGATTCTCCAAGCAAAACACATATCATGTGGTGAATAAAAATATAGCTCCAAGTAATGATTGTCCTTGAATATTACCTTGGGGTGCCTTGGGCATCCCCAAGCTTAGGCTCTTGCCACTCCCTATTCCGTAGTCCATCGAAACTTCACCCAAAACTTGAGAACTTCACAACACAAAACTCAAAAAAAAACTCATAAGCTCCGTTAATATAACAAAGAAAATCACCACTTAGGTACTGTTTTGAACTCATTCTAAATTCATATTGGTGTTATATCTACTGTATTCCAACTTCTCCATGGTTCATACCCTTCGATACTACTCATAGATTCATCAAAATAAGCAAAACAACACAATGAAAACAGAATTTGTCAAAAACAGAACAGTCTGTAGTAATCTGGAAACTATGTATACTTCTGTAACTCAAAAAATTCTAAAACATTAGGACAATCTAGGAAATTTGTATAACAATCATGTGTGAAAAATTCAGAGCAAAAGCACATTCCAGTGAATTTTTAAACTTCCTGGACTGAGCGCAAAAGTTTCTGTTCTTGCACAGAATCAAGTCAACTATCATCCACACTATCCCAAAGGCTTTACTTGGCACTTTATTGAAACAAAAGCTATAAAACATGATTAATACAGTAGAATAACCATGTGAAAACACAAAAACAGTAGGTAGAAACATTGGGTTATCTCCCAACAAGCGCTTTCATGCCTTTTTAGCTAGGCATGATGATTTCAATGATGCTCACATAAAAGATAAGAACTGAAACACAAAGCGAGCATCATGAAGCATATGACTAGCACATTTAAGTCTAACCCACTTCCTATGCATATGTATTTTGTTGGCAAACAACTTATGGGAGCAAGAATCAACTAGCATAGGAAGGCAAAACAATCATAACTTCAAGATTTTCAATTCATAGAGAGGAAACTTGATATTGTTGCAATTCCTACAAGCATATATTCCTCCCTCATAATAATTTTAAGTGGCATCATGAATGAATTCAACAATATAACCACAACACAAATCATTCTTTTCATGATCAACAAACATAGAAATTTTATTACTCTCCACATAAGCAAATTTCTTCTCATGAATAGTAGTGGGAGCAAACTCAACAAAATAACTATCATGTGAGGCATAATCCAATTGAAAATTAAAATCAACATGACAAATTTCAGGGTTATCATTATTCTTTATAGCATACATGTCATCACAATAATCATCATAGATAGCAACTTTGTTCTCATAATCGATTGGAACCTCTTCCAAAATAGTGGATTCATCACTAAATAAAGTCATGACCTCTCCAAATCCACTTTTATCAATATTAAAATAAGAATCAACACCCTCCAAAATAGTGGGATCAATACTACCAAAAGTTGACACTCTTCCAAACCACTTTCATCAATATAACCATCATAAATAGGAGGCATGCTATCATCAGAATATATTTTCTCATCAAAACTTGGGGGACTAAATATCATCTCCATCAAACATAGCATCCCCAAGCTTGTAGCTTTGCATACCATTACCATCATGGATATTCAAAGAATTCACACTAAAAACATTGCAATCATTCTCATCATTCATAGTTTTTATGCCGAACATTTTATTAACTTCTTCTTCTAACACTTTGGCACAATTTTCCGATCCATCATTTTCAAGAAATACATTATAAAGATGAAGCATATGTGGCAACCTCAATTCCATTTTTTGTAGTTTTCTTTTATAGGCTAAACTAATGATAAAACAAGAAACTAAAAGATTCAATCGCAAGATCTAAAGATATACCTTCAAGCACTCATCTCCCCGGCAATGGCGCTAGAAAAGAGCTTGATGTCTACTACGCAACCTTCTTCTTGTAGACTCGTGTTGGGCCTCCAAGCGCAGAGTTTTGTAGGATAGTAGCAAATTTCCCTCAAGTGGATGACCTAAGGTTTATCAATCCATGGGAGGCGTAGGATGAAGATGGTCTCTCTCAAACAAACCTGCAAGCAATAACAAAGAGTCTATTGTGTCCCCAACACACCCAATACAATGGTAAATTGTATAGGTGCACTAGTTTGGCGAAGAGATGGTGATACAAGCGTAATATGGATAGTAGATATAGGTTTTTGTAATCTGCAAATATAAAAGCAGCAAGGTAGCAAGTGGTAAAAGTGAGTGAAAATGGTATTGCAATGCTTGGAAATAGGGCCTAGGGTTCATACTTTCACTAGTGCAATTTCTCTCAACAATGATAACATAATTGGGTCATATAACTATCCCTCAATATGCAACAAAGAATCACTCCAAAGTTTCTATCAGAGAACATAGGACGAAAACGTGCATTAACCCCTATGCATAGATTACCCCAATGTCACCTCGAGAATCCACGAGTTGAGTGACAAAACATACATCAGGTGAATCAATAGAACATCCCATTGTCACCACATATATCCCATCGCAAGACATACATAAAGTGTTCTCAAATCCAATACTCAATCCAACATAACAAAACCTCAAGGAGCAAGACTCAATTCATCACAAGAAGGTAGAGGGGGAGAAACATCATATGATCCAACTATAATAGCAAAGCTAGCGGTACATCAAGATCGTGCTAAATCAAGAACACGAGAGAGAGAGAGAGAGAGATCAAACACATAGCTACTGGTACATACCCTCAGCCCCGAGGGTGAACTACTCCTTCCTCATCATGGAGACCGCCGGGATGATGAAGATGGTCATCGGTGATGGTTTCCCCCTCCGACAGGGTGCCGGAATGGGCTCTCGATTATTTTTTCATGGCTACAGAGGCTTGCGGCGGCAAAACTCCTGATCTAGGTTTCTTTCTAGGGTTTTCTCTATTTATAAGAATTTTTGGCATCGGTTTCACGCCAGGGGGGTCCACGAGTCAGCGACATGGCAGGGGGCGTGCCCTCCACCCTTGTCGTTGACTCAGGACTCTTCTGGCCCAACTCTTGTGCTTTGGGGGTTTCTTCGGGTCCATAAAAAATCACCATAAATTTTCGGCTCGTTTGGACTCCGTTTGATATTCCTTTTCTGCAAAACTCAAAAGGAAGGGAAAAACAAAAACTGGCACTAGGCTCTAGTTTAATAGGTTTGTCCCAAAAATAATATAAAATAGCATATAAATGCATATAAAACATCCAAGATGGATAATATAATAGCATGGAACAATAAAAAAATATAGATACGTTGGAGACGTATCAGTACCCAACACAATAGAAAGAGCAATTGTTCATCATGTGTGAGGCAATCAATGTAAGCATGTAGCAATCACTGGGACATGGCATATATGAAGAAATGACATTGTTGCAACCAAACATATGATAGGAGAAAGTAATCCACAAGTCTGGTGTAACACACAAGGCATATATGTCATGAGGCATGGAAAGGTGAAAATGACAAGTCGAAGCAAGATCTCTAACATGTGCGCAATCAAGTGGTCCAAGATGGCCAATAAGTCGCACGGTGCAAGCAACACAAGTAGTATGATCTGCAATATCCATGCTCAAGAAGGATGTCACCTTGAAAGCGTGTCCTTGTGCGTCCTTCACAATGCCGAAGTGGTAGCAAATGCGTTGTAGAAGCGCATTGGTCGAAAGTGCCTCGCTCTCAAGAGCTCAAATTGTCAACTCACGTGACGTCGAAGTTGACATGAAGTCCAAGTTTCCTACACATACACACAACAAAGCAAAGAACGTATGTGCATGGTAGATAAACACATCATCCATCATGATGGTTCTCTTCTCTTGCACATAACCATGAATAATATGATGCAACAATGGCGATATTCATGGCACTAGGTATATGGTGCAAAGAAGTAAGAAAATCATGCTTCACAAGAATTATGTCAAAATCTCCAAATATATGCGAGAATGCTATGGGGGCAATCTCATTAGCAAGACTATAATCATTGTTGCACTCAATACATGGCAAATCATTTAGCATGAGAGAGGCAACATATTAAGACATATGACAAGAAGAAATAGCAAGCATGTGCAAAGCATGGCAATAGTGGTTATCAACTGCATGAAATGAGCAAGTATGAATCATGGGTGATGCACTACATAAAGCAAGCATAGTAATCATGTCGTGCAAACTAGTGGAGCGAAGATGCAACACACTAGAGGAAATCATGGCAATCATATCATGTGAGCAAATAGTAGGCATAGGCAATGCACATGACATATCGCAAGCACGAAAGCTAATCATGGCCAAAGTATCATCATAGGTATATATGGGGTACAAATGGAACATGGCAATAACAAGAAATATCTCCACCAAGCTTGAAAATACACATACAAGTAGTAGAATTAATCATCTTGTGTAATGCAAAGCATGGGTCACAAATGCATGGCAAAGGCATAGGAATGAGCATATCATGCAAAGTGAACATGAAAATATGGAAAAATGATACATAATGGACAATAACCCATAACCATGTGAGGGCCATGTAGAAAAAATGTGTGAAGTCTTTGCGCGAAGGGAACGGTGGTAAGTACAATCCATGGGATCCCAAGTCATCGTTGCTCTCTAGAGCTCGTTTTTTCAACTCATGGGATTGTGAGGTTGACAAGTAAGAATGGGTACCTACACAACAAATACACAAATGAAAGAAATTATGTGTGTGGTAAATGTACACATCATCCATCATAATGTGTATGTGTATGTGCATGTGAGAGTTAGCACAACATAAGCATCGCTCAAAGAAATTGGATGCATTGTATAAGAACATCTCATCCATCATGAAAGAATAGTTATTATGCATGACATGATGGAGACGCGAATTGATCATATACGTATATGGCACATCAATATCATTTTCATTCATGGGGAGCATATTGTGCACACAATTATTGGGATCATGCAATGGATGGGATGGATCAAAATCTCCTAACATGTATGAGGAAACTATGAGGGTCTCCACATGAGCAATATCGGAAGCATCATATGGAGAAAATGGACAACATCCAAAACAATGCATATCCGAAGCTAGGTGGTCATGGCATGGCATATGATGGATATGATGCAAAGGGAGCATATCAATATCATCACAAGACAAATAAATGCCAATAACCATGGGCTTGTCATCTATGTCGTATGTGCAAATTGGATTTATTTTAATGGCATGTGCATAGTCACTACAAAGAGATTGCAAATATGATATATGGTTGATCTTATGCATAGCATATGACAAGTCAAGCAGATTTTCAAACATGATGCGACCTAAAGAATTGTCACAAGAAATCATATGTAACATGGCATCGCAACTAATAGACTCCAAATGGCAATCACCAAACTCATCATAAATGGGTAAATCATCGCATGGGGAAGTATCACTAGCATGAAGCACAATAATAGGTTGATCAACATCATGCAGGCCATCAAAGTCATGATAGTCCACTAGTGGGACAAGAGCATCACCTTCACCTATGTTACCGTTGTCATTCCACTCATGTGGTGTAGGTGACGTGCAAAATACCAAATCATGGTCATCATCTTTATCTTGATGGAACCATGTGGGGGGTGCATCATATTCCACCATACCCATTGTGTTGTCCAAAGGAAGGACAAAGTCATCGAGGGTCGGCACGTCATCATATATGGGACCGAGCACCAAATGAGAAGACACAATAGTGGTAGAGGTTAAGTCATTAGGAATCGAAATGGCCTCACATGCCCTATCAACTATCTCACTCTCTCTATGTGGTGGCGCACTCACTCCCTTAAAATAGGTGCACTCAAAGTCACATATGGTGGAGTCACTCATCTCACTCAAGTGGTGTGGGTTGTGTCTGTCTTCACATGGGAATTGGGGCAACTCATCATATATGGGGCTAGCGGTGAAGTCACTCTCACTCTCAATTGGTGGCACAAGTCACTCAAGTCATCTCCAAACGCCACCATGGTCAAGGGGAAATGCTCAACCATCTCGTCACTGTTGCCGTGGATGAAGGCCGAAGATGGCACATAATCACTCTCCTCCATGACTGAAGGGAAAATCCCATGCTCAATCATCTCGTCACCGTCGTCGTGGATGAAGGCCGAAGATGGCACATCATCACTCTCGCCTCCAAAGATGCAAGCATCATCTTGCTTGCCACCTTGTCGCTCACCTCCAAATCATGTTCCTTGAGAGACTCCGTAGTCGTAGTCATCGTCGAGTCGTCTTGAAAAAGAGTCATGGTAGACTCAGCATCATCAATGCCACAAAGAGGGATGGTGGTGAAGTCGAACTTGGGAGCATTGTCTTGGAGCTCATCGGGCTTGGACAACTTGGTGGTACTACCCTCATGCTCATTTCCATGGAGTTTGGTCATCGCGAAGTGTGCTTGGGGTGGAGAAGCCTTGGCCTTCATGAGTACTCATTCTTCCTTGAGAGCACCAAGAGGGACTTATAGTTCTCGAGAAAGATAGTCTTGTAGATGTCATTGTTCAATCCCATCAGGAAGTGGAAATTCATGGAAATGGGGTTGTGCACGCTGTCTCGTCGTAAGGCTTTCTTCATCTCCTTGAAGTACTCGTTGATGGACTTGGACCCTTCGATGGTGTTCTCCAATTGGCGTAGAAGATGTTCTGAATAGGTGGAAGGCAAGAACTCTCACCCCCATTGCTTTCTTCGTCTTGGGCCAATTCACGCTGAAGCTCGTCGAAGGTGTATGAAGCCACCTTATCAACGCGTAGTCGTGGAAGTTTCTTGTGGTGCACTTCACTTGATCTTCGAAAGGGACTTGAAGTAGCTTGAGGTAGTCGTCCATCTTGCGCTCCCACTCGAGATACTCCTCGGGATCTTGAGTCCCATAGAAAGGAAGCTCATGGTCGGTGTCGAGGTCGTAGTAGCTCGTGGAAGTCACGGACTTGAGCTTGAAGATGTCGTATATCGAAAGGCAAAGATGCCTTGAAGTCTCTTGGTGAAGATGCCAAGGTAGATGGTGAAGTCATTGAGCGGTGGTTGGTGTTGAGCTCTTGACTTTGATGTTCTCGTCGGTGACGGTGTTGATACGATGTGACCTTGCCGGAGATGGTAGCTCGGAAGCATGTGCACTTGAGAATCTTCTCAAAGATGAGGAATATCTCTTGTAGGACTTGATGAGGGCTTTGATCTCCTCCATTTGAGCATCCATCTTGGCGTCCAATTTTTTTTCATGGCATCACACTTGTCGTTGTTGTCATAGACCGGAGGAGGTGTGCTTTGCCTATCCATCACAAGACTCGAGCAAATGTGAGTGGTAGAAAGGAAATAACTAGACCAATGTACCTTATCCAATGTTGAAGATGGATCAATGATCACTCAATAATGTATTATGGAAATAGCACAATTGGTACCGGATCTTGTCAATTCTCACACCTACACAAATAAGGCTTATGGAGTAGCTTGGTGAGGATAGTGGCACAAAAATTTGATGCAAATGTTAGCAAGAGTCAATAATGTTGAAAGAGATCAACAAATTCGCAAATGAAACAAGTAGACCAATAGCAATGAATGGCACACGGAAACACACACACGGATAGAGAAATGGGGTCGTGCAACCAAGGAATGAGCGCAAATGTGGAATCCATGAAAAACGCTCATGTTGCACAACTCAAGAGAGATGCTAGTACGATTGCTAATAGGTGGATACGACACTTGTGCACAACCTATACGATGCGAAATGTATCAACTTTCTATCCCGAGTATGCTATGAATGTATGGTTCCTAGTGTTTATCACACGATGATCCAAGATGATCAATTTTTTTCGAAACTATGATGATTTTTATAGAAAATTCGGAATATATACGTTCTTATGCAAGAAAATCAAAACTAGCACCCCATCGGCCTCCAGTTGGCCGAAGAGGTGGGCTTCGGCCTACCGCCGACCGAAGAGCCTTTCTTTGGCCTACCAGCGGTCGAAAAGAACTTCAGCCTACCCGCGACAGAAGAGGTCAGGATAAGGCTGACGCAGCCATCTTCTTCCTCGTCTCGCTGATGTTTCTTCCTCTCTCTCTCTCTAGTTTGTCTCTGTCTCTCCCCACCCCGCGCTGATCTCCTCTGTTTTGCATCCATTTTCAAATCCGAAGCAGTAGATCGTCATAATACCCGATGGCCTATGGTAATTTGCCCCCAATGGGATAGGTTTTTGTGCGTACATGTGAGGAGAAGCCATGGTGGGATGGAGGAGGTGCGGCTTGGGAGGTGGTGAGGAGGAGGTGCGGCTGGGGAGGAGGAAGTACGGCTGGTGAGGTTGAACCTCCGGTCGTCGTGGGAGCAATGGTGGTCTTGTCCAGTGGTGCGAGTACTCCGCGAGGTGGCCGGTGCTGCTAAGTTGAAGAGAGAAGCAAGAACCCAGGGATACACGCGTCGAAGGTATAACCATGTTGTCTCAATTTTTCTCCGAGTTGTACAGTTTAGTTAGTGTAGATAAGTCATATTGCGTTCTTCTAGTGTTAATTTGTCTATCATGGCATTTTAGTGGATAGTTAGTGTAGCAGTTAATAATTTTGTCCGTTGAGATTAATGAGAATATGACAATGTCTAACAGGTGAAAAATGTGTGAATCAGTAAATTTGATTGTTTATTATGGCCCCGGTAATGTTCGATATAATGAGTTGGGGGTTGATCTTAGCGAGTTTAAAAATGGCATCATGACACTTTCAGACCCAGACAGACTGGACATTAGACAATTGAAGTACTGGTTGAATACTAGTTTTGGATTGGATCTTGAAGTATGTTCCCTTAGTATTCATGCATTATGGACCAAATCCTGTAAAAATGTCAAGTGGGAGTTGATGCCGATAGATAGGAGCTAGCATTGGTTGACCCTATTAAGTCATTGCCGAGACTGAAGAATCCACCCATATGCCCTAGTGCAGCCTGTGCCGAAGGAGGAGAATACCATACAATTGCACCTGGTGTATGAACCCGGCCAAGGCAGTCAAGTGGCTAACGAGACTGATTTATCCGGGTCACAGCCTCCGGATGTGGATGCTAACCAACACGAGAAAGAGTCAGACTATGTGCCACACAATGTTTGTGGTCAGGATACTGGGCAGTGTAGTCAGTCGATAATATTAGTTGGTTCTAGTTTTGTTGATGGGGATGAGGAGGGGGAGGAAATGCATATGGTGATGGAGGAAGAGGACAAGGATGGATTTGCGGAGGATCAGGATTCTGAAAATTCTGAGGATGAAGTGGAGGTACCGATTCCTCCTGCATGGGATCAGGACATATCGACCGGCCTCACGGTCAACGATGGTCATGAAACTCCATGGCAGTATAATATGAACCAAGTCCGGATAGGTACTATGTTTGATACAAAGAAAAATTGATGTATGCGGTGATAAAGTGGGTTATGTCTATGCAGAGTGTTTTCCGGACACACGTATCAAGTCCAACAAACTATACTGTCAAGTGTGTGGAAAAAGGTTGTCCTGGGAAGGTCCACGGGCACGTGCCGAAGTATGACATCCACTGGGTTGTCACCGATGTCGTGCCACATACTTGTGTGAGGAAAAACCTTCTCGTGAATCATCCAAACTCGACTTCAACTCTCATTGCGCAACTCATGTATACTGAGATAGTGGAGAAGAAAGATATGGAAGCAAAACACATCCAGACAGCAGGGAAGGTCAGATGGAATTATAACATTCCTTATGGGAAGGCTTGGAGGGCAAAGCAAAAGGCTATGGAGGAAAGGTTTGGAGCGTTCTTCGACTCATATGATAATGTTGTCTGTCTCCTGGACATACTGAAGGAGAGGAATCCCGGCACTTATGTTAACGTACAACACACAAGGTTGCTGAGTATACCCAATTTCAAGGTGTTGAAATGAGTATTCTTCTCTTCCACTATGTGCATCGAAGATTTCCGGCATTGTCCTCCTGTAATGTTTGTGGATGGTACATTCCTGATTGGTCAGTACAAAGGGCAAATCCTGACTGCCATTGGTGTGGATGGGAACAATCAAATCATCCCACTTGCCATGGCATTTGTGGAAGGTGAGAACTTTCCGAGCTAGATATGGTTCTTCCGACAAGTGAAAATTGCCATTGTGAAGGACCGACCAAACATGTGTGTCATTCATGATAGGCATGCTGGTATATTGAAGATTGTGAAGACACTACGGAACCCAACAGAAGACGAATGAACACCTTGGAAGGATTTGCAGAGCCAGTGGTGCATGCGCCATCTTGGGGCTAACTTTTTCCCACAGTTCAAGAACAAGCGGTTGATGAACTTGTTTAAAAAATTATGCAAGCAGAACCAGGAGCGTAAATACCAATTTATTTGGTCAAAACTTGATCACTTTACTAAGAAGCAGGTCCGTGCCAGGAAGAAATTGGAAAAAGATCAGCAACAATTAGCAACACTCATGGCGGAGCTAGAGGAGCGAGTTGGTCTTTGTGACTTGCCAGCAATTGACCCTCCTAATACTACGAGAAATAACGGGAGGGCAATAAAGGATTTTTCAGAGTGGATAGAGAAAGAAACTCCCGTGAATTGGTCTTTGCTGCATGACACCCATGGAGCTAAGTATGGCCACAAGACAACCAACCTTGTAGAGGTGTATAACTTCGTACTCAGAGGTCACCGGGCTGCACTTATGCAAGCGGGCAAGAACTTAGACGTTTTTGTCACTCGCGCCCCAAAGACTAACTGGATGATACACCCTTTATGGCTTGATAGGTATTGATACATATAATGCCTTACATGTTTGACATAGGTATTGGAACATATAATCACTTACTTTTGATGCTACATTCTCTTTATTTTGTAGGTTAAGTTGGGCTGGACTTCTACCCTTGGCACGGCTGGTTGAGGGTACATTGGATGAGTGGGTTGACCATCCGAACTTGGATGAGGAAGGTGAACCAATGCAGTTGCGCAAGAGGCAAGTGAAATGATTCTCTTACGATAGGTCACTCCTTACCTGCTTAGTAGATAGATGGAGACCAGAGACACATACCTTTCACTTTCCCTGGGGAGAGATGGCGCCTACTTTATAGGATGTCTCCTACTTGTTGGGATTACTTTTGGCCGGTGATGCCATAGGTCCTTTAGAGGCAGAACCTGGCTGGCTAGCAAATATGCAGGCCCGTTTTCTAGCTATGGTGCCAACTGCTATGGGCTTAGACGACGATCCTCACGGGCCTCATTTTAGGTGGTTGAGCCAGTTTCAGGTAACCTTCATTGACAGACGATTATGTTGTTTTTTAGTTACCATTAGTACATCGTTGACACAACCGTATGTTTTCTATGTAGATTGTCTCATTAGGATACCCCGTAGTAGATTTGTCAGAGGCATAGATTGATCGATCCCTAGAGGCATATATTCTATGGTTGTTTGGCAAGACGATGTTCACGGAGAACCACGTGACCACTGTTGATGCACGACTCATCGGTATTGCACGAGAGATAGCTGACGCACGTTGCCCAGGGGACGTTGTGCAGAGGAGTTTTGGTTATGCCGTGTTAGCAGCTACGTACAGAGGCCTATGCAAAGGTTGCTTGTTGAAGTCTAGAAAATCAGGTCTGGTTGGATGTCCACTATTGTTGCAGCTCTGGTCATACGAAAGATTTCCTATTAGATGACCCTATGTCTACATTGACACACAGTTTGGGTTGGAGGACATAACAGGGGCTTACGTGTCTGCTATCAGTGACTTGCCTACTATGGGATCTGTTTGGGCACAAAGAGAGGTACTTTTAAATTATGTAATTCTTTCGATTATTTTTTCCATGCAATAGTATTACTAATGCATATTTGTTGTCATTTAGAGAGATAGTTTACGCATACCCCGGTGAAGGGCTGCTACCTGTCCTTCACGGTGCAGTTTGATAGTTTGCACAAGGATCAAGTTATCTGGGAGCCCTACTCGTATCAGACTATAACATCCAGGTATCTAGTTGGGATATCTGCCTTATGCACTAGAGATCGGCACTATTGGATGACCAAGGCAAAGTTGGTGTTCGACATGACGGTTGAGGAGATGGCTCTTCATAGGGTGATGAGACAGTTCGGTCTATGTTAAGAGCCTGCAATTCCAGATATTCCAAGGATACCAAACTACGTTCACAAGTAAGTAATACTATTAAAGTTGTCAACACTACATTCAGAATATAGCTAACCATGCAATGCACATGTCAATCTCAGGTACAGTCGCGTAGGAGGAAACAATTCCATGGCTATTTGGCTTCAGAGCATTATCCCTTACGTTCAAGAATGGACTACGACACTGACAAATATCTGGAATGAGGTTCGGCCCTTTGACCGGGACAAGTTCGGGTTGTATTTACAAACTTACCGACATACAACGAGGTCTACTTGGTTCCATCAGCTGCTCCTGATCAGATTGAAGCCCCTCTCACCAATGATATGCACCCAACTACCTCTGTTGTGGGAACGAGACACCACGCGGTACGTGCCATGGTTCTCATATGTGTAGTTTTATCATAACCTTATCATATACAATGGGTTAACACTTCATGTGCAGAGTGACTTGATAGTGCAGGCGCGAGAGGAGGTTTCCACTTTAATGCGGCAGGTTGAGAGGGGGATATTATCCCACAGACAGAGCACCTCTCATGGTTGAGGCGTATGCGTGATAAGTTAAGAGGGATTTAAGCATCTCTTACATGTAGATGGTCTACGGATGTTGTCGTTCCTCGTCCGACACATCGTCCCACTACGGCACTCCGTGCAACAACAATGCCAGTCTGTGTTGGGGAACGCGGTAATTTCAAAAAAAAATCCTATGATCACGCAAGATCTATCTAGGTGATGCATAGCAATGAGAGGGGAGAGTGTGTCCACGTACCCTCGTAGACCGAAAGCAGAAGCGTTTCAATAACGTGGTTGATGTAGTCGAACTTTTTCACGATCCAATCGATCAAGTACCAAACATACGGCACCTCCGTGTCCAGCACACGTTCACCTGATGACATCCCTTGTGCTCTTGATCCAGTGGAGGATGAGGGTGAGTTCTGTCAGCATGATGATGTGGCGACGGTGATGATGATGCTACTAGCACAGGGCTTCGCCTAAGCACTACGATGGTATAATCGAGGTGTCTAACTGTGGAGGGGGGCACCGCACACGGTTAAGAGAAACTTGTGTGCCTTTGGGGTGCCCCTTGACCACGTATATAAAGGAGGGAGGCTGGCCCCCTAGGGGTGCGCCTAGAGTATGGAGTCCTACTAGGACTTCCAAGTCCTAGTAGGAATCCCTTTCCCTTTTGCAGTAGGAGAGAAGGAAAAAGGGAAAGAGAGAGGGTGTAGGAAAGGGCAAGGGGGCTCCACCCCCTTCCCCTAGTCCAATTCGGACCCATGGGGGGGCGCCACCTACCTTTGGCATGCCTCCTCCTTTCCCGTATGGCCCAATAAGGCCCATTACTTCTCCCGGTGAATTCCCGTAACTCCCCGGTACTCCGAAAAATACCCGAATCACTCGAAACCTTTCCGATGTATGAATATAGCCTTCCAATATATGAATCTTTACGTCTCGACCATTTCGAGACTCCTCGTCATGTCTGTGATCTCATCCGGGACTCTGAACAAACTTCGGTCATCAAAACACATAACTCATAATACAAATCATCATCGAACATTAAGCGTGCTAACCCTACGGGTTCGACAACTACGTAAACATGACTGAGACACATCTCCGGTCAATAACCAATAGCGGAACATGGATGCTCATATTGGCTTCTACATATTCTACGAAGATCTTTATCGGTCAAACCGCATAACAACATACGTTGTTCCCTTTGTCATCGGTATGTTACTTGCCCGAGATTCAATCATCGGTATCATCATACCTAGTTCAATCTCGTTACCGGAAATTCTCTTTACTCATTCTGTAATGCTTCATCCCGCAACTAACTCATTAGTCACATTGCTTGCAAGGCTTATAGTGATGAGCATTACCGAGAGGGCCCAGAGATACCTCTCCGATACACGGAGTGACAAATCCTAATCTCGATCTATGCCAACCCAACAAACACCTTCGGAGACACCTGTAGAGCATCTTTATAATCACCCAGTTGCATTGTGATGTTTCATAGCACACAAGGTGTTCCTCCGGTATTCGGGAGTTGCATAATCTCATAGTCTGAGGAACGTGTATAAGTCATGAAGAAAGCAGTAGCAATGAAACTATAACGATCATAATGCTAAGCTAACGGATGGGTCTTCTCCATCACATCATTCTCCTAATGATGTGATCCCGTTCATCAAATGACAATACATGTCTATGGTTAGGAAACATAACCATCTTTGATTAACGAGCTAGTCAAGTAGAGGCATACTAGGGACACTATGTTTTGTCTATGTATTCACACATGTACTAAGTTTCCGGTTAATACAATTCTAGCATGAATAATAAACATTTATCATGATATAAGGAAATATAAATAACAACTTTATTATTGCCTCTAGGGCATATTTCCTTCAGTCTCCCACTTGCACTAGAGTCAAGTAGAGGCATACTAGGCAAGTCCACCAAAGTCCACACTTTGTCCTCATACATGGATCCAATCTCAGATTTCATGGCCTCAAGCCATTTCGTGGAATCTGGGCTCGTCATCGCTTCCTCATAGTTCGTAGGTTCACCATGGTCTAGTAACATGACTTCCAGAATAGGATTACCGTACCACTTTGGTGCGGATCGTACTCTGGTTGACCTATGAGGTTTGGTAGTAACTTGATCTGATGTTTCATGATCATCATCATTAGCTTCCTCACTAATTTGTGTAGGAATCACTGGAACTGATTTATGTGATGAACTAATTTCCAATTCGGGAGAAGGTACAATTACCTCATCAGGTTCTACTTTCCTCCCACTCACTTCTTTCGAGAGAAACCTCCTTCTCTAAAAAGGATCCATTCTTAGCAACGAATATCTTGCCTTCGGATCTGTGATAGAAGGTGTACCCAATAGTTTCTTTTGGGTATCCTATGAAGATACATTTCTCCGATTTGGGTTCGAACTTATCAGGTTGAAGCTTTTTCACATAAGCATCGCAGCCCCAAACTTTAAGAAACGACAACTTTGGCTTCTTGCCAAACCACAGTTCATAATGTTGGGGAACGTAGTAATTTCAAAAAAATACCTACGCACACGCAAGATCATGGTGATGACATAGCAACGAGAGGGGAGAGTGTTGTCCATGTACCCTCGTAGACCGTAAGCGGAAGCGTTAGCACAACGCGGTTGATGTAGTCGTACGTCTTCATGATGCCGATCCAAGCACCGAACGTACGGCACCTCCGAGTTCAGCACACGTTCAGTTCGATGACGATCCCCGGGCTCCGATCCAGCAAAGCTTCAGGGATGAGTTCCGTCAGCACGACGGCGTGATGATGTTCTACCGGCGCAGGGCTTCGCCTAAACTCCGCGACAATATGACCGAGGTGGAATATGGTGGAGGGGGGCACCGCACACGGCTAAGGAACGATCCGTAGATCAACTTGTGTGTCCTAGGGTGCCCCCCCGCCCCCGTATATAAAGGAGCAAGGGGGGAGGCCGGCCGGCCCTAGAGGGCGCGCCAGGAGGAGGAGTCCTCCTCCTAGTAGGAGTAGGACTCCCCC
>NC_057801.1:212585591-212603578 GCF_018294505.1 Triticum aestivum
AGAGGGAGAGGGGGCGCGCGGCCCACCCTGGCTGCCCCTCTCTCTTCCCACTAAGGCCCATGTGGCCCATTAACTCTCCCGGGGGGGTTCCGATAACCCTCCGGCACTCCGGTTTTCTCCGAAAACGTCCGGAACACTTCCGGTGTCCGAATATAGTCGTCCAATATATCAATCTTTATGTCTCGACCATTTCGAGACTCCTCGTCATGTCCATGATCACATCCGGGACTCCGAACAAACTTCGGTACATCAAAACTTATAAACTCATAATAAAACTGTCATCGTAACGTTAAGCGTGCGGACCCTACGGGTTCGAGAACTATGTAGACATGACCTAGAACTATTCTCGGTCAATAACCAATAGCGGAACCTGGATGCCCATATTGGTTCCTACATATTCTATGAAGATCTTTATCGGTCAAACCGCATAACAACATACGTTGTTCCCTTTGTCATCGGTATGTTACTTGCCCGAGATTCGATCGTCGGTATCCAATACCTAGTTCAATCTCGTTACCGGCAAGTATCTTTACTCGTGACGTAATGCATCATTCCGTAACTAACTCATTAGTTACATTGCTTGCAAGGCTTATAGTGATGTGCATTACCGAGAGGGCCCAGAGATACCTCTCCGACAATCGGAGTGACAAAACCTAATCTCGAAATAGGCCAACCCAACATCTACCTTTGGAGACACCTGTAGTACTCCTTTATAATCACCCAGTTACGTTGTGACGTTTGGTAGCACCCAAAGTGTTCCTCCGGTAAACGGGAGTTGCATAATCTCATAGTTTCAGGAACATGTATAAGTCATGAAGAAAGCAATAGCAATATACTAAACGATCAAGTGCTAGGCTAACGGAATGGGTCATGTCAATCACATCATTCTCCTAATGATGTGATCTCATTAATCAAATGACAACACATGTCTATGGTTAGGAAACATAACCATCTTTGATTAATGAGCTAGTCAAGTAGAGGCATACTAGTGACTATATGTTTGTCTATGTATTCACACATGTATCATGTTTCCGGCTAATACAATTCTAGCATGAATAATAAACATTTATCATGATATGAGGAAATAAATAATAACTTTATTATTGCCTCTAGGGCATATTTCCTTCACATAAGGCGTCGTCTCAGCGGATTTCGATGGTGCCCTGTTTAACGTGAATGCAGTAGTCTCTAATGCATAACCCCAAAACGATAGTGGTAAATCAGTAAGAGACATCATAGATCGTACCATATCCAATAAAGTACGGTTACGACGTTCGGGCACACCATTTCGCTGTGTTGTTCCAGGTGGCGTTAGTTGTGAAACTATTCCAATTGTTTTAAATGAAGGCCAAACTCGTAACTCAAATATTCTCCTCCACGATCAGATTGTAGAAACTTTATTTTCTTGTTACGATGATTCTCTACTTCACTCTGAAATTCTTTGAACTTTTCAAATGTTTCAGACTTTTGTTTCATCAAGTAGATATTCCCATATCTTCTCAAATCATCTGTGAAGATCAGAAATTAACGATACCCGCCACGAGCATCAACACTCATTGGATTGCATACATCGGTATGTATTATTTCCAATAAGTCACTAGCTCGTTCCATTGTTCCGGAGAATGGAGTTTTAGTCATCTTGCCCATAAGGCACGGTTCGCAAGCATCAAATGATTCATAATCAAGTGATTCCAAAAGTCGTCTTTATGGAGTTTCTTTATGCGCTTTACACCGATATGACCCAAACGACAGTGACACAAATAAGTTGCACTATCATTATCAACTTTGCATCTTTTGGCATCAATAGTATGAATATGTGTATTTCCACGATCGAGATTCAATAAACCATCAACATTGGGTGTATGACCATAGAAGGTTTTATTCATGTAAATAGAATAACAATTATTCTATGTCTTAAATGAATAACTGTATTGCAATTAACATGATCTAATCATATTCATGCTCAACGCAAACACCAAATAACATTTATTTAGGTTCAACACTAATCCCGAAAGTATAGGGAGTGATCGATGATGATCATGTCAATCTTGGAACCACTTCCAACACACATCGTCACTTCATCCTCGACTAGTCTCTATTTATTCTGCAACTCCTGTTTCGAGTTACTAATCTTACCAACCGAACAAGTATCAAATACCCAGGGATTACTATGAGCACTAGTAAGGTACACATCAATAATATGTATATCAAATATACCATTAATCACTTAGCCATCCTTCTTATCCGCCAAATATTTGGGGCAGTTCCACTTCGAGTGACCATTTCCTTTGCACTAGAAGCACTCAGTTTCAGGCTTAGGTCCAGCTTTGGGCTTCTTCATGGGAGTGACAACTTGCTTGCCATTCTTCTTGAAGTTCCCTTTCTTTCCCTTTGCCCTTTTCTTGAAACTAGTGGTCTTGTTTAATCATCAACACTTGATGCTCTTTCTTGACTTCTACCTTCATCGATTTTAGCATCACAAAGAGCTCGGGAATCATTTTCGTCATCCATTGCATACTATAGTTCATCATGAAGTTCCAGTAACTTGGTGATGGTGACTAGAGAACTCTGTCAATCACTATCTTATCTAGAAGATCAACTCCCACTTGATTAAAGTGATTGTAGTACCCCAGACATTCTGAGCACATGCTCATTAGTTGAGAAATTCTCCTCCATCTTTTAGGCAAATTACTTGTCAGAGGTCTCATACCTCTTGACACGAGCATGAGTCTGAAATACCAATTTCAGCTCTTGGAACATCTCATATGCTCCGTGATGTTTCAAAAACATTTTTGAAGTCCCGATTCTAAGTCGTAAAGCATGGTGCACTAAACTATCAAGTAGTCATCATATTGAGCTAGCCAAACGTTCATAATGTCTGCATCTGCTCCTGCAATAGGTCTGTCACCTAGTGGTGCATAAAGGACATAATTCTTCTGTGCAGCAATGAGGATACACCTCAGATCATGGACCAGTCCGCATCATTGCTACTATCATCTTTCAACTTAGTTTTCTCTAGGAACATATAAAAAACATAGGGAAGCTATAACGCGAGCTATTGATCTACAACATAATTTGCAAAATACTATCAGGACTAAGTTCATGATAAATTAAAGTTCAATTAATCATATTACTTAAGAACTCCCACTTAGATAGACATCCCTCCAGTCATCTAAATGGTCACGTGATCCAAATCAACTAAACCATGTCTGATCATCACGTGAGATGGAGTAGTTTTCAATGGTGAACATCACTATGTTGATCGTATCTACTATATGATTCACACTCGACCTTTCGGTCTCTAGTGTTCTGAGGCCATATCTGCATATGCTAGGCTCGTCAAGTTTAACCCGAGTATTCTGCGTGTGCAAAACTGGCTAGCACCCATTGTATGTGAACATAGAGCTTATCACACCCGATCATCACGTGGTGTCTCGGCACAAAGAACTGTCGCAAAGGTGCATACTCAGGGAGAACACTTATACCTTGAAATTTTAGTAAGGGATCATCTTATAATGCTACCGCCGAACTAAGCAAAATAAGAATATAAAAGATAAACATCACATGCAATCAAAATATGTGACATGATATGGCCATCATCATCTTGTGCCTTTGATCTCCATCTCCAAAGTACCATCATGATCTCCATCGTCACCGGCATGACACCATGATCTCCGTCATCTTGATCTTTACCAACGTGTCATCACATCGTCGTCTCGCCAACTATTGTTATCGCATAGCGATAAAGTAAGGCAATTATATGGCGCTTGCATCTTATGCAATAAAGAGACAACCATAAGGCTCCTGCATGTTGCCGATAACTTTAACATAACATGATCATCTCATACAACACATCATGTCTTGACCATATCACATCACAACATGCCTGCAAAAACAAGTTAGACGTCCTCTACTTTGTTGTTGCAAGTTTTACGTGGCTGCTACGGGCTTCTAGCAAGAACCGTTCTTACTTACGCATCAAAACCACAACGATTTTTCATCAAGTGTGCTATTTTAACCTTCAACAAGGACCGGCTGTAGTCAAACTCGATTCAGCTGAAGGGAGAAACAAACCCCCGCCAGCCACCTGTGTGCAAAAGCACGTCGTTAGAACCAGTCTCATGAACGCGGTCATGTAATGTCGGTCCGGGCCGCTTCATCCAACAATACCGCCGAATCAAAGTAAGACCTTGGTGGTAAGCAGTATGACTATTATCGCCCACAACTCTTTGTGTTCTACTCGTGCATACAACATCTACGCATAGACCTGGCTCTGATGCCACTATTGGGGAACGCGGTAATTTCAAAAAAAATTCCTACGATCACGCAAGATCTATCTAGGTGATGCATAGCAACGAGAGGGGAGAGTGTGTCCACATACCCTCGTAGACCGAAAGCGGAAGCGTTTCAATAACGCAGTTGATGTACTCGAACTTCTTTGCGATCCAATCGATCAAGTACCGAACGTACGCCACCTCCGTGTTCAGCACACGTTCAGCTCGATGACGTCCCTCGTGCTCTTAATCTAGTTGAGGACGAGGGTGAGTATCGTCAGCACGATGGCGTGGCGATGGTGATGATGATGCTACCGGCGCAGGGCTTCGCCTAAGCACTACGATGGTACGATCGAGGTGTGTAACTATGGAGGGGGGCACCGCACACGGTTAAGAGAAACTTGTCTGTCTTTGGGGTGCCCCTTGCCCACGTATATAAAGGAGGGAGGGAGGGAGGCTACCCCCCTAGGGGTGCACCTAGAGTATGGAGTCCTACTAGGACTTCCAAGTCCTAGTAGGAATCCCTTTCCCTTTTGGAGTAGGAGAGAAGGAAAGAGGGAAAGAGAGAGGGAGTAGGAAAGGGCAAGGGGGGCGCCGCCCCCTTCCCCTAGTCCAATTCGGACCCATGGGGGTGCCACCTCCCCTTTGGCCTGCCTCCTCCTTTCCCGTATGGCCCAATAAAGCCCATTACTTCTCCTGGTGAATTCCCGTAACTCCCCGGTACTCCGAAAAATACCCGAATCACTCGAAACCTTTCCGATGTCCGAATATAGCCTTCCAATATATGAATCTTTATGTCTCAACCATTTCGAGACTCCTCGTACGTTCGTGATCTCATCCGGGACTCCGAACAAACTTCGGTCATCAAAACACATAACTCATAATACAAATCATCATCGAACATTAAGCGTGCGGACCCAACCGGTTCAAGAACTATGTAGACATGACCGAGACACATCTCCGGTCAACAACCAATACCGGAACCTGGATGCTCATATTGGCTCCTACGTATTCTACAAATATCTTTATCGGTCAAACTGCATAACAACATACGTTGTTCCCTTTGTCATCGGCATGTTACTTGCCTGAGATTCGATCGTCGGTATCATCATACCTAGTTCAATCTCATTACCGGCAAGTCTCTTTACTCGTTCTGTAATGCTTCATCCCACAAGTAACTTATTAGTCACATTGCTTGCAAGGCTTATAGTGATGAGCATTACCCAGAGGGCCCAGAGATACCTCTCCAATACACGGAGTGACAAATCCTAATCTTGATCTATGCCAACCCAAAAAACACCTTCGGAAACACCTGTAGAGCATATTTGTAATCACCCAATTACGTTGTGACGTTTCATAGCACACAAGGTGTTCCTCCGGTATTTGGGAGTTGCATAATCTCATAGTCCGAGGAACGTGTATAAGTCATGAAGAAAGCAGTAGCAATGAAACTGTAACGATCATAATGCTAAGCTAACGGATGGGTCTTGTCCATCACATTATTCTCCTAATGATGTGATCCCGTTCACCAAATGACAACACATGTCTATGGTTAGGAAACATAACCATCTTTGATTAACGAGCTAGTCAAGTAGAGGCATACTAGGGACACTATGTTTTGTCTATGTATTAACACATGTACTAAGTTTCCGGTTAATACAATTCTAGCATGAATAAAAAATTTATCATGATATATGGAAATATAAATAACAACTTTAGTATTGCCTCTAGGGCATATTTCCTTCAGTCCGTGCATCAGCCATCTCCTTCACAACTAGGGAACTCTTCCTGGAATCAGCCATCTCCTTCTCAACCAGGGACCTCTTCCTGGTCTCATCAAATGGAACTAGGTAAAACTAGTTTGTAAATTCTTTTAAACATTGTAGGTTTGCAAATTAATTTTACATGTTTTACTATACTACGGTAGGCAACCAGTCGCAACAATTCATGCACTCAGTGTATTCACCAATACTTAGTGGTGATGGATGTGGATTAGAGGGTTATGGCGATGACGATGACCAAGATGCACAAACTTATGAATTCTCTCCGACAGTGTTTCACACTCCACCACCACCACTAACGCAGGAGACATAGTAGTGACAGACGAGGTTATCTATGGTTGTGGTTTCCGTGAGCCTCGCCCACCGCCTCAGCGCTTATCGCCTTCCGTCCTCGCCTGAGGAAGGCCTAGATTCTCCGTCGTCCCTAGCAGTGATATGGTTATCTATGTATGAGTCATTATCTATGTTAGTTTTAGACTTTTCTAATGTGTGAGTCATTATCTATGTATGAGACATGCTTCATGTATGTGTTACTATCACACTTCCTTCTATCTTATCAGGAGACATATCTCATTTTATGTATGCGATAGACATATTACTATTAATTTTGCATTGTTATTCCAGTTACATTTCCAAAGAGACTATAACCAATAATTAAGATACAAGTACATCTGAATTAAACAGTAGGGCTGGACTTAAAAAATACAACTTATGTACTACATGAAGGCATCATTGTCATCCTCCTTTGATGCAGCCCTCTTGCCCTTTGACGATGCAGTGCTCTTGCCCTCCGTCGATGCGGCCCTCTTGCGTATTCGATGATGCAATACTCTTGCCCTTCGTCAATGTAGCACTCTTTCCCTTCGATGATGCAGCACTACTCTTGCCCTTCGACGATGTGGTACTCTTGGCCTTGGTGCTTGGCATGAAGATATCGTCTTCGTCTTTGCTGTCAGCAGTCCATAAATATGTATGCTTTGTTGCGGTCCTTATCCAAGTTTCACTCTTCATCTACACTACCTTCTTCCACCTTTCATGCAACCTAAGAAGTTCTTTACATACCTCCTCATAGGTCCTTTCAGGCCACCCAAACCTACGTAATACATGAGCCAACTCATTCATTATGGTGTCACTACCGACGAGTTTGTCCCATGGAACTATCCTATTGTCCATCCTAAAATCGGTGGCTAGACTCAGAAGACATTTGTTCATCCCAGGGTGAAAACTACGATCAAAAGGATAATCGGACATATCGACTACACTACATTGGACTGCTTATCCACCTACGTGTGAAGGAGGTTTTATAGGTAGAGAGGAGAAAATGGTGAGAACGAATGACTGCGGTATGGAGGGAAAGAGTTGGAGGGAACTTATTGCGTGAACAACGGGTTGGCAGGAACATATGGCGGGAACGGGTTGGCGGGAACATATGGCGGGAAAGGGTTGGCGGGAAACAGGTGGTGGGAACATATGGACGAAAAGAGTTGGCGGGGAAATATTGACAGAAAGGGTTGCGTGATTTTTTTTCAATGTCTAAGATGGGAAATGGTTGCACAACATTCGTAAATCATAATTAAAAAAACCATTTCAGCCTAACATAAGCAGTAGAGTGCAGCCATACAACTTCGGCCTACCGTTAATGCGGAAAGTTAGGGCCCAAGGACACTTCGGCCTATGGTTGACCAAAGAGTACTCTTCGGCCTACGGTTGACCAAAGAGTACTCTTCAGCCTACTGATGATCAAAGAGTCATTTTCGGCCCAGTTGGGGCACTCTTCGGCCAACGGGAGGCTAAAGGGCCCACTTCGGTCAACCGCAGGCCGAAGAGCCCCTCTTCGGCCAACGGGAGGCCGACGGGCTGCTAGTTTTGATTTTCTTGTATAAGGACGTATAGATTCTGAATTTTCTATAAAAATCATCACAATTTTGAAAAAAAACAATGATCAATGACGGTATATGATATATAATGTCGTGATGCTATGGCTCTTGCTTACAAGCTCTTTGTTTCTCTCTTTGCTGAAAAGCTTATTATTATTATTTTTTTGTTATGGCCACTATGCGAAGTGCACAAGCCAAGATAGAAATTGTGTATATGCGGGAACAATCTTGTAACATAAGAGATGGTATGATGATACCAATATGATATGGTATGTATGCAATGGAAGGTGTAGATCGATGATCACTAATGTGCACAAGTAACATTGCCGGCAATACTCAATGACTAGTATCGATAGGCAAGTGGCGCAAAATGGGCTAGGGGTTAACAATGTAATGGAAAGAATGAATGTACAATAATGGGATACCACGATGATATAGAGGTTGCCGTTCGTGGTTTCTCGAGTGTAAGCAAGAACGGATTATAATATGGTCGTTGGTGATGTCGCGGCCGTGGCGATGATGAGAGGCAGTGCTCTTGATGTAGAACCGTTCCTAATTAGCCGAAACGCCTTAGGAAACGGAAAAACCGCAAACTCAAAATCTCCAAAGGCAAATGTCAAATGGTGGTAGCGGAATGCGGTGGTGGTTTTGTGGAAGCTCAATGAGATTGCGGAAGTGCAATGATGGTTTATGCGAGTCGGAGTTGAAGTCATCGCCCTAAGTAGCCGAAACACCTTAGGAGACACAACCCACAACTCAAACAAGCTCAAACAAAATTGGGTTAAGATGGGGTGGCGGAAGTGTATGGTGGACTAGGTTATGCGGAAGTTATGGTGGTGGTGGATGAAGAAGTAACCATCTCTAAGTAGTCAAAAACACCTTAGGAGACTTTAATCACTGCTCAAGCAACCAGTAACGCTACGGGGAACAAAATGGGTTAGGTTGCGGAAGTCAGTGGTGGTATAGCGGATGATATGGTGGAAGCCCTAGGCAAAGATGCCAAAGTTCCAAAATTTTGATAGAATCAAATGATGTTGGTGGTATTTTTTTGGGATGGGGGATGTCAATAGCTTCAAAACGAGATAAAGAACGTCAAAATCGGAGTTTGCATGAATTAGTTATTGCTGAAAGAAAAGTCAGCCGAAGTCAGTTTTTCCAGGTATCGGACGTCTGTAAGTGTCGGATGTCCGGTGGACAGATGTCCAGAAGGTTTGGAAATCCGTTAATTTTGATTTTGTTGGGTGGCATCGATCATCTGGAAGGTGTCAGTCGTCCTGTGGTTCGGGAGGCTCCGGACGTCCGGTAAACGTTGGTCGTCCAGTGGGTCGGGTCATCATTTGGAGGGCGATTTCCGAAGAACACAATGAACACACGAAGGAAAAGACGAGGGGAAACAAGAGGAAACACTCAAATCAACAAGAAAACGGTTACACATGTGCTAGATCCACATACACACGGAGAGATACACGATCCAAATCCAACAAAGGGCGATACAAACGGTAGCTAGTATACCCCAATCCGTGAGGAGTTGAGGTCTTGAATCCGAGATGGATCTTCCCTAGATGGGGTCTTGAATCCACTAGCGATCTTCTCACATGGAGGTCTTGAACTCCACGGGAGTGGTCTCTCCCTCAAGAGTAGAGGGGATAAGGAGCATAGCTCACATACAAATGAGCTACCATATTTGCTATCCCTTGGAAGGAGAAGGGGGGGTCTATTTATAGTCTAAGCAATGAAGGGGTAAGTGGGAGAGAGATATAAGGCCAAAGGCCCGGTTGTGCGCAGGCAGTGTCGGACGTCCGGTGGTTACCTGATGTTTGGTTGCTCGCGGGGGTCCGGTCGTCCGGAGGGCGTCAGACTTCTCGCGTTTCTTCTTTGGATAGGTGACGTCGGACTTCTAGTCGGAGTCGGTCGTCCGGTCGTTGTAGCGCTCGTCAGTTGTAGTTCTTCTGGCCGTCTGGGATGCATCAGGTACCGGATGTCCGGTGTCGTCCGGATGTCCGGTGTCGTCCGGACGTTCGGTGGCTGTAGCTTGTAGCAGCTCCATTTCTTCTATCTTCTCTTCCACGCTTCCCTCGCGGATGGTGTAGGCGTTCCTTGGCGCTTGCGCTCCTCCTCATCATCCGTGAAGCTCCATCGATACCTATGCATGCACACGAGAGGAATGTCAAGTAGTATACCATCCTCGAAGGGGTCAAGTGAACACGTGTAAAGGAGATGATTCACCTTTATGTATCTGAAGTAGAGGTCGCACGTGTCACTTGTCAAACGAGCTCTTGACATGGTGAAGTCCGTAGGATGCTCCGCATCAAGATCGTAATGCAAAAAAAAAATTAGCGAAAGGCTTCTCAGAGAGCAAAAAATATATATTTCTGCTCTTAGGAAGGATGATGGTTGTCTCACGGAAAATCTGGGGGAAATGAAATGTATCGCAAACTCATTCTTTAAGCAGCTTTATTCTTGTGATGCTTCGGTTGATCCATCCCACATTGTTTCGATTGTCAAGCGTCATGGACTGATGATATGAATGATGATCCTTGCAAACCTTTTACGGAAAAGAAATAAGTGATGCCCTTCTTCAATTGGGACCGTTAAAAGCTTCAGGGATGGCTTTCCTGCAAGGTTATCTCCAGCGGAATTGGGGTCTAATCAAAGATGATATTATCAACACTATTTCAGCAAAAAAAACTAGAATTATGCCTTACGGTATTAATAATACAACTATTGTTCTCACCCCAAAGATTAAGAATCCTCAAACAATCAAAGATAATTGGCCGATCAGTTTGTGCAATATTATCTGCAAGATTATTTCCAAGTTTTTTGTTAACAGCCTGCGACCGCTCCTTGATAGTATGATTTCCCCTACCCAAAGTGTGTTTATTCCGGGAAGGTTAATCTATGATAATGCTCTCATAGCTTGAATGTATGTATTCGTTAAGTACACTTAAGGATTTAAGAGGGGAATATTGTGCTTATAAGTTGGACCTCGCCAAAGCCTATGACCGTGCAGATTGGCAATTTTTACAAGGTATGATGGGGTGTTGGGTTTTGCGCCGCAATGGATTAAATGGATTATGAGATGTGTTACTTCAGTGAAATTTGCGGTGCACTTTAATGGTCAATTGTTGCAGTCGTTCTCACTACTCGGGGGCTCGGGTAGGAAGATCATTTATCTCCATGTTTGTTCCTATTCTTTGCCGAGGCACTTTCTTTGTTGCTTAATGATGCATGTGCCAGGGGAGTTCTTCAGTAATTCAGACTAAATAGACAAGCTCCTGGTATTTCTCACTTGTTATTTGCAGATGATAGTCTGTTATTTCTCAAGGGATCTTTTGTTCAAGCTTTAGCAATTAAAAATATCCTGAAGGTATATGAGAAGGGAATTGGATAGTTATTAAGCCCTAATAAGTGTTCCATGATGTTTGGGAAAAGGTGCAGCTTGGAGAAACAAGTGAATATTATGGTTATCTAAAAAATTGTCGTGGAGGGGTTTGAGGATAAATATATTGGATTGTGAGTCCCAGAGGGTAGAATATAGGGTGGTACGTTTCAGTTACTAAAGACAAGTTTTGAAAAGGCTTTCTGACTGGATTAAAAAATATCCTTCTTGTGGAGTCAAGGAAGATTTAATCAAAACAGTAATTTAGGCTCTACCTATGTACGCTATGGGGATTTTCAAATTTCCGGTTTCTCTTTGTGGGAGTTATCCCAGATTATATGGAATTTTTGGTGGGGGGATGAAGGAGATAGAAGGAAAACACATTGGTTGGCGTGAGATAAACTAACAAGACCAAAAGGTAAGGGTGGCATGGGCTTTCATGATCTCACACTTTTTAATCAAGCTCTTTTAGACAAACAGGCATAGCGGTTATTGGTTTATCCGAACTCGTTGTGTGCGAAGTTGATGAAGGAAAAGTATTATCCTTAGGGACATTCTGGATACGGTGTTTCTGCATGCTATTTTACTGACTTGGCAAGGTATTACACATGGTCTGAAACTTCTTAAGAAGGGGATCATTTGGCGGGTCTGCGATGGACCTAGTATTAATATTTGGAGGGATAATTGGATACCTAGGGGCATGGCCTAAACATTTCAGCTAGAAGGCATAATAACAGGTTGAAGTGGGTATCCGATTTATTCATGAGCGGGTGTAAGGTTGGGATGAAAATTTGATTAAGTATCTTTTCTATCCACATGGTGCGGAGGAAATTCTTAAGATTTGTATTCAGGCCTCTAGGGATGGGGCTTTTGGTTGCGTGACATCATGAGAAGAATGGTATATTTTCCGTTAAAAGTGCGTACAGTTTTGCGCTTAAATTGAAGGATAGTCAGGATACCTTTAGCCAATCTAGTGGCGAACCAGAAGGGGAAAGAGGGATTTGGGAGTTAATCTAGAAGGCTAATATCCCTCGGAAGATCAAGATTTTTGCGTGGCGAGCTACAACCAATAGCTTGACGGTCCAGATGAATAGAGCTAAACATCATCTGACTGACTCGGGTATGTGTTCTATTTATGGTGTAGAAGATGAAGACACTTTTCATGCTCTGGTGAACTATTCTAAAGCTCGTGCTCTACTATTGGCCTTGAGAGAGTTGTGGAATATTCCGGATAAAGAGTTTTTCAAGTGCCCGGGACCAAAATGGTTATTGATTTTGCTCGCGCAATTGAGCTTGCAATAGAGGGAGCAAATCTTGTTTCCTTTCTGATGAGCAAGGCATTTGAGAAATGATTTAATTTTCAAGGAGGGGAAAATCCGTTAATGCCTCTGCACATTTTGTGGACAATTATTGGGCCACTTTCACATCCAATCACGGCACCTTTCAATTGGACGCTAGCAACAAAGGTAAGGAGAAGGTGAGCGGTGTTGTAGCTGATTATGCACCGTTAAAGATCAAGTGGTGTGGATACCTCACTCTAATGACCATATCAAGATCAATGTTGGCGTCAGTTTTGTGGAGAGTACTAATGCAGCCAGTATGGGGGCTGTAGCTCGTAATTCTTCTGGAGAAATTATTGTTTCTTCATGGGATTTTATTGATCGGTGTACCAGTGTGAATGAAAGTGAGCCCCGCGCCTGCCTCGCAGGACTTTATATAGGCATCCCCCTTCACCTACCTATTATTTTAGAGACTGGCTGTGGTTTTGTACATTCGTTTCTTGCAAATGAGAAGCTTGACAGGTCCCCTCTGACTGATCTGATGAATGAGGCTCTGAGTATCTCCAGGATGACACAAAATTTTAATATTTCAAAGATAACTCGGATTACCAATGGGGTGGCACGTGAGATTGCTAAGTTTAGCTTTAGTACTAGGTCCAATGGATTTTTTTTAATTTTGTTCTGCCCTGCGCGGTGTATGTTTTAACGAATGGTTGTAAGAATATATTTTTGGATTAATTAATATATGTGGTGTTTTCAAAAAAAGTACATGGCGGAGGATTGTAGGCGTTTGCACTAAACCTTGATAGTAAATCCCGATGGCGGCACTACGGTGTCATTTCTCTCTTGGGAGTATCATTTTTGGAGCAGCGCTGGAAGGCAGAGGCAGGAGGCGGAGCGGCTTCGTCTTGAATGGAGCTTCGGTGGACCTGTAAAGTCATGCCTGGCCGACAGGTGCTACGTTTTGTCATGCCTGGTCGGCAGGTGCTACACACGACAGATCTTCTAGAGTCTCCGCATCGGGATGGATGAGCGCGGGGCGGTGGCATCGTTGAGCGCCGTGGTGGCGTCGACGGTTGGTCGGAGTGGCAAGGATGATGCGGATCTCTCTCCTGAAGATGGGACAGCGGTTTGATGATGATGACGGCTTGTAAAACGTGTGCATGTGATGTATGCTTTAGGTCTGCCGCATCGGTTGTTGGTTCCGATGCGTTATATGAATGGATCGGCGACGACATCGGTTATAGATATGGGGAGTGAGAGCACTCCGCATAGGTGTGAGTGGTGGCTTCGGGTGGCTTGATATATGGTTTTTTTAGACCTTCGTGAAATAATTAATAAAGATGATCGTATGCATCCATTGATAAAGAGGTTGGGGTTTAACCTCCTTTTCAAAAAAAAACCGACATCGATGTTGTACTTGTTTGTCCTAACTCATATGATAAACATACTCCTCCGATTTCCAACAACAATGTCACACTCATGCATCGCTAATCATATTACTAGATCGTTATATATATTGGTAGAATATAGTCAGAGCTACCATCTTCAAGATAGTTGCACCCAAAGACTAAAAACTCCCATGGCTTCACACACTGAAATGAGCATGAATTTGTTCTTCATGCTAAGTACAACAGCTTTATCATCATCATTTGTTTGGCCCTCTACATTTGCAGTAACCATAGCCTACCAAAAAATATAAAAAATTGGGATGGAGGTAGTACAACACATACACACACATGATATCATGTACGGGGGATCACTTAAAGAGAAGGCGTCATCAATGGGAAGAATAGTAACCGGCCAAAGGAAAACAATTCGAGCATGACCCGCATCACACATACACAACACTAAATTATAGTCACCTTTCCTACCATTTGAGCTAAGCAAACACTAAATAAAAATCACACTAACTACTCTAATCGCAAAACTTCGTAAATTAACATTTTTTTATTAGCTTAGCTATATGCTTTGTCCAGTTTCGTTCGGTGCTGAAAAATCGAGTAGAGTAGTGCAGATATAAAAGTAATGTCAGGTTTGTAGAACAGAAATGGTTCTATGGTCTAGCGGTTAGGACATTGGACTCTGAATCCAGTAACCCGAGTTCAAGTCTCGGTAGAACCTCATTTTTTTTGTTTCGTTTGCATTCATTTTTCTCCACATGAACAATAACTTCCTTGACTGGCTTCTCACGTTCAGACAGCGATGATCCCTTTCAGATAACCAGTCCCTTTTTCCCAATCTGCGAAACAAATCTGTAATAAACGAACCGGTTCAGAGATGAGATAAAAGAAGCAATAAAATCGTAGGAGCAGCACCCACCGCGCATTATCTCCAACCGAAAACACGGCCTCCTCACGACGTACGTGGCCGCAGGTTCGTCCTCCAATCTTTTCCCACGTCCCCCAGTTTTCTCCTCCATTTCTCCCTCCTCCCCTGGCCGCATCTCCAGGGGAAAGGAAGCGAGGCGCAGGGAGGGAGTGTGGCACGAGCGCGCCCGCCCCTGAAAAATGGCGGCCTCCCTCTGGCTGCTGCAGCTCCCTTCTCCTCCTCTCCACAGCATCGTCTTCCTCTCGACCAGCCACTGCCCCTCTCCTCTTTCCGCGCCTGCGTCGCCTCTGCTGCACAGGAAGCACGCACCGGCCAGAGCCAGAGGCAATCTTGCCTGCAGCTCATCTGGTAGCTCCTCGTCCTCTGCTTCCCCTGTTGTGACCAAAGATCAAGAGGGAGCAGCAGCAGCAGCAGAGGCGACGTCCCCAGTCCCTGCTCCGGCGGCTGTCAGATACGACTACAAGGATGACCCCAACTTCAGGTACGGGCGGCTGTTCCAAGTTTAGTGAATTACTGTCTCAAATTTACCGAGCATGTAACTGTCGGAAAGATAGATGACAATTCTACTGAGCATGTCACTATGTAAGCGTGAACACTATGTTTAAGTTGAATTATGTTCAACATCGCATCAACGAATGGTTCCATGGTCTAGTGGTTAGGACATTGGACTCTGAATCCAGTAACCCGAGTTCAAGTCTCGGTGGAACCTCATTTTTTTAATGATGTTTTTATTTATTTTTGCCACTGTGACAGTACGTTTATTGACTGAGACCACAGCCTGTTGTTGTTAACTTCTGCTAAAATGAACCTTTCGAGCTTCCTAAACCTCTCTATAACAATCTGCCGTTGCAAAATTAGACTAAGATGAGAAGATACTGCTTACTTGAAAAAAAATGTTAAATAAGCGTGCTTCCGGTTTCAAGCAGACATAACGTGCTCTTTCTAACTGTACTTTAGGGGGTGCAAGGGGTGCGGCCGTGAGGAAACGGAGAGGGGCTGCAACGGCGAAGGGCGGATCATGGGCGGCATAGCCGCCGTCCCCTTGTTCGGGTGGTGGCCGATCAAGGCCTACCGGCCGTGCCCTGGCTTCGTCGCCTCCGGCGGCCGGTACCGGCGCTACGGCCAGAGCATGGACGACGTCATAGCCGGCAAGGGGCGGAAAGTCGCCTCCGACAAGAAGAAAAGGTGTGTCTGATAACCTGTCACCAAAGTTCTCACCTGGCCATCGTATGTACTAGCTCAAGAGCTGATCTCATCTCACTTGGCTTTGCGACTTGCAGTGACAAATGATCCACCTCAAGGAACTGGAGTGCACCGCATGTGCTGGAGAAGGATGTCCATTGTTCAACCTTCCTAGATTTTGTTTCAGGCTCGACGTTGTCTAGCTAGGTCAGATTGTTCGAGCAGCGCTGTAATTCATCCAGCCTGCAGAATCAATTCCCATATCGAAGTTTTGTACGTAGCTCCGAATGGACGGCAAATGTACTCCACTCTTCTATGTTTACATCTCGCTTGCCAAATCTAATAGCAGCAAAACGGTTTCAGGAAGTTCTAGGTCAGGAGATTCATTTTCACACACAACAGCCAAAACAATGGCCCATGTAACCACCAGATGAGCAAATGCAGCCAAGAGGTGTCAAAGAATGGTCACTTCTGACTAACATATGCTTGCTGCTTCGCTGACAATACGCTGATTTGTTACATCATGTTTCCTACAAGCATGATGGGAAGAAACAAAAAACTCCTCCTGCCTTCTTCCAGCAGGAAGGTTCAGAAGTGAAGCAGATCAGCTAATGCTGAAACCAGACTGGCATTTCAATGTTGCTGTCAAACCTTCTCTTGAATTTGGTTAGGTGGGGACTCTTCTATCACCTTATCTTCCCTTTCAACGAGATACACAAAAGGACTAGTAACAAAATAAGAGACCGGAGACAGGCCCCAACTTATGAACAAAAGTCGGTGGTTATGTACTAACTTTTTGCATCCCTACTGTGCACTAGAATCTAGCGTTAAGAACTTCGCAAAATGCAGTTGGTTACGGATGGATAAAACCAGAGCATGACAAACTCCCAGCAAAAGGAAATCGCATGCGGACATTTACGCTGTCAGCGCATGTGGGGAGGCTTGACTGCAAACGAAATATTTCCAGGAGTTGCTGCGATCGGGTGACTTCCAGGAGTTGCTGCAATCGGGTGACCTCCAGGAGTAGCAGCTGCAAATGGGTTGCCTCCCGGAGTTGTAGCAAACGGGTGACTTCCAGGAGTTGATGTAAACGGGTTACGCCCAGGAGTTGCTGCAAATGGATTACTTCCCGGAGTTGCAGGTGAGCGAATGGTTGGTGAACCCTGCACCCTCTGTTGAAAGGAAAGAGCATCAGTAAATTGGGGACGTAAATGAAGAGAAATGTATAAATCTCTTGAAGCTCTTGCAACATACTACATGAGAGCATTGAAGTATTTCCTTTTTTTTTGAGAGAAAAAGGTATCTTGGTATCAGTAGACATGGGAAGTACGTAAAACTGATCAATGATGATTTGCCGCGTAACTGCTGCTTCCTTCGGAGTTTGTCACACTAATGTGCAGCACCTTAAAATTTCATCTTTGCCTAACCGACCAGAGCTAATAAACATCAGCATAGATAAAGCATTCAACTACGGGAGAATCAAGCATGTTTGTATTCTCCAAAACAATGATTAAACCTCATAACACAGGAACCAAAGCCTATCAGACTATCCCTATCCTCTAACCATGCTATCACGTACTCCCTCCGTTCCTAAATATAAGTCTTTTTAGAGATTCCACTATGGACTACATACGGATGTATATAGACATATTTTAGAGTGTAGAGTCACTCATTTTGCTCCGTATGTAGTACCTTATTGGAATCTCTAAAAAGACTTATATTTAGGAACAGAGGGAGTAATTTGGAAGTCTTAAGATACTCCATCAATATCACGTTGAAACCAACAGATTACTGGCGCAGCATGTCAAGGTTGAATGGTAATGCTACTGGTCCGTCACTTGTAGATCAGGAAAAAGTGAAACGGTTTTTTGTTCTGTATTCTC
>NC_057801.1:212603834-212621773 GCF_018294505.1 Triticum aestivum
AATTAAAAGTTAAATATTTCAGATCTCAGAGAAAGATCAGCAGTTCGTCATAGGGAAGCTAATAGTATATACGTAAATATTGCATTGCACCGCTATGACTTATTAAGTAGCTGAAGTTTCAGAGAGAATAGATCGATCAAATCTCAGAAAAAGACCACCAGTTCGTGATAGGGAAGCTAATAGTAGTATATACGAAAATATTGCATTGTACCGCTATGACTTATTAAGTAGCTGAAGTTTCAGAGAGAATAGATCGATATTGTGAACGCACCTTTGCCGCTGGTGATTGAGTGATATAGTCCACAAGCTGTTGCTTTTGATTGCTGAATGAGTCCTTAACTTGCTTTAACAAATCTTCCTCCCTTTTTATATCCTCGACAAGCCTTTCCTTCTCCCAGTTCTTCAGTTTAACTTGCTCTTCCACTTCAGTGATACTTCCAGGTGTGTTTGAATCCCCAGAGCTTAAAGCTACAGTAAATTTCACTTCTACATCTTTCCTACAAAGGTCATCTTTATTCATCAAGAAAAAAGTGATGACATAAATTTTAATACAAAAAATCAATACTGTGTATCTTATTAGTGCGAGTGAACAGCTTTGAGTACATAAATCCGGGAGATAAAAAATGTAGAAGTAGATTACTCTTTCGATAATAAATAAAACTTACAATGTGCCTTTCATAGGGGTTATAAATAAATAAGAAGGCAAATTGACTGCAGATCCTTAAAAGTTTTGCGTGGTGTATAGCTCATTAGCTCTTACTGGAATGAATGTTATTGTTTCATTTTAGCTGGAACACTTGTGGTAAATTGAGCTTGTGAAACATAATCCTGATTTTATTAAATATATGCTTTTACAAGCCGTGAAATGGCTGCACGTGAAAATACGTGGTAATTAGGACAATCTGCAAAACATGTTTTTCTCGATTACGCACCCAAGTGCGTGTCATTTTGCATTAGAAGAAAGTACCAAGATGGCACAAGAGTACAAGCAAGCAAAACTCAACAAAAAGAAAACTAAAACAGGCAAAAACTCAAACACTGTATCGTCATCATCAAAGTTAGATGTAAAGGTATCAATTGCATATTTGTGTACCTATCACCAAGGCAGAATGAACCATTAGGCCTCAATATACCACCATCTAGAGAAACCGCACCATCATTTATGAAGGGAATAGCACGCCGTAGATCAGCTGTAGTCTTATAAACTTGTAAATGAGAAAACAAACTGTAAAACAAAGTCTCCCTAAGACCATGGCCATGGGGTGTGAGACAACTCAAGTATGCCTGGTCCATAAGTATCATATTTACTGCGAAACCAAGAAAACCAGGAGGAGACTCCCCGTTAGGCAACCTTGGTTTACGCAGCATAAGATATCTTTGTGGATCATCAATCACAACTTCTCCGGAAAATGGCCTGCAGAGTGTAATAGTGCACAGTATTTAAGTGCTCGTATGGTCGAGTCCAAGAGAGAATAAGGACATTCAATAGTTAGAATGGCACCTTATGTTTTCAAGACAAAACACGGTAAACCTCCCATGCAGAAACTTTCCAATTGAGCCACCCAGTCCATGAATTCCACTTTTCTTATCAATGTTGCCTTCTGTGCCATATGTTTCAAGACTCTTTATGCCATCATAAGTCTTGCAAACAAGACCAAGCATATTGTCTATTCCCAAGTACTCTGAGAGTAGGCTGTCACAAATTTACAGAAACAAAAAGATACCAGGAAACGTAAGCAAACAAACATATCATGTGAAGTAAATTAGCACCAATAGAGGAGCTAAATTCAATTCAAAACAAGGTGAAAATTGACCTGCTTAGATTATCATCATTTGTTTTTCCTAAGGTAGCCACAACACCAAGGATATCTTTCATCATTGGCATTGTTGATATTTGTGCAGAATGACGTTTCTTGAGCTGGCATATAAGCGAAGCTGCTGTCTTGTCCTGATTACATATGCTTTCAATTGTACGCTGTTCAGCTTCTTGAACTGATGTACCATTACTTGAAGCTACAAACTTCTTTCCACGTTTAACTGATAAAAGTTCCAGGTTCAGCATATAAATAGGGGCAACAGATTGAAAAGGTATAGGACAACTGATGTACCATTATTTGCAATTACAGCAGCCTTTCCAAGTGTAACTGACAAGGTTCTCAGGTTTAGCATCTAAATATGAATAATAAATTAAGAGAAGTATTGAACAACTCTTAACATTTTGTGTATAAAATGAGACGTATTACCTACACATTATGATACTAATCTAGCACAGCCACCTATTTTTTTTCCCAAACAAATCCACGATCCGATGCAATGCACAGACCGTGTGCTAACATATTCTAATTTTGAAAATGAGCATGAAATATTGGCTAGTCCTAGACACTACAACGCGGCTGATATTACGACGCTGTAGATGGTAGCAAAGGGTAAGGTCAATCAAGGCATTCCCCAATAATGCCTTGAATCTGCTGGCGTTTTAGGGCGTTTTCCTAAAGCACTGCTAAACTTCTCAACCGAAGCCCCAAACTGAGAGAAAAGAATCAACGTCGGCTTTCTATTTTCCGGCCAGGCCTCAACGTCTGTATCATGGCGCATATATACCGGGCGGAAATGTTCAATCGCGCGACTGGCCCCTAAGCCCATTAACCAGTAGCTCTGACTTCTGAATCAGCGACCACGTTTCCTCCTTTTATACGGCAATCTCTTGTTCACTAAGCAGTATGGTACTAAAAGACAGAACCTCACACAGGTAAAAAATATGCCTGCAACATTCCGACGCACACAAGACTCGAGCACAGGTCCGGCTGCAAACCATTGTAAGCACACTACCACCAGACAAGCGAATATATTGTGATTATGTAACAAAGCATGACCTTTGTGATAAATTATACATATATACATGGACATGCCCCGCAATAGGAAACAGCACAGCGATTGGAGGCGATTTTCGAGAAACCCACAATCAATCAGGAGGTGTTTTTGAGAATCGCCTCAAAATCTCTACCGGTTACAGGTTTTTTAGGAAACACCTCCAAAGCTGCATACAATCCGAGACGATTTGTAAAAATGTCTCCAAAGCTGCACACAATCCGAGGAGGTTTGCAAAAACACCTTAAGCTAGAGATGATTTAAGGCGAATTCTCCAAAACACCTCCTTAAGCACAATTTTGAGGCATTTAGAGAAACACCCTAGCCAATACGCCTTCTTTCAACAGCCGTGTTGTAGTGAATGATAGCTAAGTGCACAAATGTTGTTCAAACCAAATACACACATATAAGTTCATGCAAACTTCTGACGTGCGCGGATACAAAATTCCAAGTTCAAACTCGATTCAGATTGTGAGGTGCACTATTCATAGCAAAAAAGAAGTGCATCTCACACAATACAGTGAATTAAAATTCAAAAAATTGCATGGATGTACAACGAGCCCCTCATGGTATTACATATTTTTTTAGCCTTTTTGTATGATTGCACGTGTGCTTTTAGCACAGCATTTTCAGCCTTTGAAAATAATATTAATTTTGCAGGACATGTGCCCTATAAGTAAGAGTACTGCATATCATCTTATTAGCTTTTAAATGGACAATCCAATTCAGGGTTCAGCACACACAAGGATGGTCATTCAAGTCTGAACATTGTCGATTTCACTTTAAATGATTTCAAACAACAAAATATTGATAACGTGGTCCGAAACAGAGCCACATATGAATATTGGCAAATAAAGTTCCATAAATGACAGAGCTTAACTACCAAGGACTTAGACAACTTAATTGTTGACTAACACACCACAACATAATTAACATGTTTCATGGTCTGCCAGACGGTATCCACATGCTGCATTCCCAGACAAGAACAGCGTAACCTAGAGTGCATAAAGCCGGGGTGGCAAACACACAAAATCTTACTTGTCAGGTCGGCAATCGACTCTTCGATAGCATAGATCTCAGACTTGAGGAACGTGATGTTGGCCTCATGGTGGTTGACCTTGAGCCCCAGCTTCTTCAGCTCCTCCTGCATCACCTGCAAAGCAGGTCCACCAACACCAGCATGTAGAGCAACAGCCTCACAGCACTGCACGAAAACCCAAAATGAACCGGGGGGAAATGGAGCCCAGAAAGGCACACCTTGGTGTTGAACTCGACAATCTGCACCGTCAGCGGAGTCTCCATGGCGGTGCCGCGATTCCGCAGGTTGAGCCGCCAGCACTAGCAAGTGACCAATCTGCAGAGGAACAGGGAACAAGCGGGACTCAGAAAACCCCGAATACGGCCAGTGCTTGCGCACACGAGCAGCGCGGAAAGATAATTGAGGAAGAATTAGGGTTTTCGCGGGTTGAGAAACGTAGAGGGCAAATAGCGTAGTTAAGCGTGTGCGGAGACGGCGTCCCGGTGCTGGGCGGAGCGCGCGGGAGCCTCTTCTAGGAGGAGGAGGAACCACGGCATTCCTGGCGGAGCGTGCGGGGGTCTCTTCCAGGAGAAAGAAAACCCACCTCGGCACCATCGGAGCGTGCAAAGCTGAGGCCGCCGGCGATGCGGCGGGGAGTGAGGGAGGCGGCGCAGGCCCGTGGAGGGACGGGCAGATTGAGATCAGCGTGGGAGGGAGAGATTCGCGGAGGGAGACAAGTAGGCACTGCTTGGTTCGGGGAGGAAATGAAGATGGGGAGATTTTGGCCGAGTGGATCTACATCTATCTATGAAAAGAAGTGGAGGAAAAATATAAAGATAACCCTATGAAGAAATAAATGTATTCAGACGTATTTTAGTTTTAGATATATTCATTTTTATCTATTTCCGCGACAAGTAATTTGGACAGAGGGAGTAATAAAAAATTTATTAGTGAAATTATTTTGCAATCTCCGAACTTCTCCTTGGCCGACGGACGGTCAGCATGGATCTTAAAGTAAGGGTGGTCGCCACATCATTTTGTGCAGGTGTTCGCTACATTCACGACCCAGGCGAACGGTGAGCACCTTTTCTCCCCTTCCCCTTCTCTCTTTCTCCGTCGTTGTTCTCATTCCCAAACCGAGTGCCATGTCCTTGATGTCCTCATGGTGGTCGTCGACGACTCCTCGTTGTGACTCGGGCTAGCGCTCTTGACGCGGTGGTGGCCGGCGGACCCATCCCCGTCCCCGCTGCCCCCGAAGGAGGCGGAGCTGAAGGATGCGTGAGGAGGCTGGGCGCTAAGGAACAGGAGCAGCGGCGGACGCCAGGGGCCAATGCGGTGCTGCTTGAGGGGGCAAAGCAAGAAGGGGGAGGAATAGTGGTGGTTCGCAGCACAAGCATTGCCCGAACTGCCATGGATGGACGCGCTTAAGTTTGTCCGTTGCACCATCGTGCCTTGCAACAGTCGTCGCCCCTGCAAGAGACTGACACCAACGCCAGCGACCTGCACCTGGGCATTGAGTCGCTCTGCCCTGCCGCTTGCCATGTCTGCATCCGGCCGCCGCATGGAGCTCCTGTGCTAGATCCGCCGCCACATGGAGCTCCCGGCCTCCAACCACGTTTGCCCCGCCTCACCCAACTGCGGCCTGCTCATCCCTTACGTTCTTTTTCTACTACTCGTTCCCTCCCTTCCCTCTTCTTCTCACGTGTGTTGTGCTCTTTATAATTGTGTGTTTCCTGTGTTTCCCGTTTACATTAGTTCAACAGATTTGTGTTGATTTTCATATTTCTAAATGTGAAGAAAATTGCATTATATGTGTTTCAACTTCGTGGATGAAAATGGGGTTGTTTTATGCCAAATGTCAGCTATGAGGATGTGCCAACTCATGTAATAACATAGTGGCAACTCCATACTTGCTTTCATGGTTAAATGTGTGTCATTAGGCTAGCAACTTATGTTTTATAACCTTTTCATTTTATGCAAATTGTGTGTGCTTTTGTTTGATATGTGAATCTGTTATGCTTATCATGGGAATTGTATGCTTTCTATCATTGCAATTTTATGCTTTTTATCATGACAACTTTGCTTGATGCTTAACCATGTTTTTCCTTTTTCTTATCGGCATCTCAATTTAAGTTTTTTGTGCATGATTAGTTTTTTGACACTAGGATAGCAAATTAAGATGTTTTTGGTCCATGGTTAATATCTCAGATGGCCACTTCGGTCACTGAGAAAGTTGTCGTGGCAAAATAAAATAATGGGTTTTTATCATTTATGCCATTGGTTATATCTTACTACTCAGTTTTGCCACTAGAAATTTCAACTGCTCAAAAATGCCATCGCTTCGTTAAACACATGCTAAAAAGTGCCACTAAACACCACTATTGTCAGCTTAAGTCTCGTTTGCCATGTTATAATGACCAAAATACCTATGGACCAACATGTCAACTCTTCCTCTATCTCACTACAATAAAATGTGAGTCTCACTTAATCCCAACAACGTTCTTATTATCCTCTAAAATTATTCGCTTGCTTAGTCTTGACAAGTGGGGCCCCACGCCTATCGTTGTGAGATAGAGATAACTAACATGTGGGTCTAGGGGTATTTTTGTCATATAACATGGTCAACTGGTTTGACCTGGCAATAACGATGTCTAATGGCATTTTGAGTAAACATCTAAAGGACCAGTGGCATTTTTTAGATATCTAATGGCATTTTGAGCAAATTTCTCACATAACGATGGCATTTTTGAGCAGTAGTAATTTCTAATGGCAAAACTGAGTAGTAAGACACAACCAGTGGCATAAATGGTAAAAACCCAATAATAAAATTTGTGCCACTAGAATGGCAAAATAATATGCATTGGCCCATTGTTAATCTTTTGAAGGACATCTTTTGTATCACTAAAATAGCCATGGAAATTTTAGCTGTGTGTCACTAGGATGAAAACTTAAGATGTTTTAGTCCATGGTTAATTTCGCGGATGGCAATTTCTGCGTCACTACAAAAGTTGCCATGGCAAATTTAGTTTTGTGTCACTAGGATGGCAAATTAAGATGTTTTGGTCCATGGTTAGTTTGCGGGTGTTTTTTTTTCTAGGCTGGCAATTTAAATTTTCCAGGTAATACATACTGTATATATTTTTTGTATATAGTTGCCATGGCACAATAGTAATTTTAGATGTGTTTTTGTGTCTAGTTACCATGGCATAATAGTCATTTTAGTAGTATTTTTATCTAGTTGTCATGGCATAATAGTAATTTTAGTTGTGTTTTTATCTAGTTACTATTACTCTTTGAATAACCTTTATAAATTCCATATTTTTGCAACTTTTTTTTTGACGATCAACTTCTTGTATATAAAAGCATGACAATTTTTATCTATGTGATGAAAATTTTGGCATGGCAATTTGCAAACTGAGCGTAGCTCATATGGTTAGATTTCTTGTGATGGAACCCACTCGCGAGGGTTAAGTCCTGGACTTGGCACAGGTGCTCGTATATTTCTGGATATATTTCAGATGCCGGCTTAGTATTTCAAAGGTGCTTATACGGCTAGGGTGTGCATACATGCGTTCAAAGATATGAGTGTGTGTTGTGTATGTGGGCATCTGTGGTTGTACCATGTCCAAAAAATAAAAAATGGCATGGCAATTTTATTATTCAGATCATGGCAATTTCCCATATGCGGTTGTATGTTATGATAAAAAAAATTGCAGAGCATGGAAATTTTATTTTTAAGAGCATGACATTTTTATTCTTAATGTCATGGAAATTTTATATTTCGATTATTGTAATTTTACATTCACTTTGGGACCGAGGGAGTAGAATATATTATATATAGAACAGAGAATATTTTCCATGGATGCTTGCGTGTGGTGGTGGGGCTCTATTTTATAATCTCTTTTCCCCGCAAAAAGAAGAGAAGAAGATGATATTACTACAACCCAAAAAACGTCTTATTTCCCTAAAAAAAACGTCTTATTTTAAATCGAGTGATTTCTTCCGAACACAGTCCCCATTTCCCCATCTTGGAGGGAGTACACCGTGCGCATCCGCTGCCCGTTTCCCCCTGGTCTCGGCAAGGCTAGAGCGAAGACCGACGCCGCAGCTGCCGGCGAGGCGAAGACCATGGAGCGGCAGCATCCGGCGGTGCCCTTGCTCCCCATCCTCATCCTCCTCGCCTGCTCTCGCCGGCCGCCCGCGGCTCGGAGTCGCCGCAGTACGTGACGGTGCACGCGGAGTCGGACTTCGAGGTGCGGCACTACCGCGACACCGTCTGGATGTCCGCCCCCTCCGACGACATCTCTTTCCACGTCGCCACCAAGCTCGGCTTCCACAGGTGATACGCTTCTCACCGTCCCTCCACGATCTTGCTTGGATCGTTACGGAATCGCCTGATTGACTGACTGATTGATTCCTTAAGCACGCCGTCCTCTGGGTCCGCAGTCTGTCCAGATGCAATCCTATCATCCTTCGATTTAGGGGGTGTCGACTTGTAATCCTCGTGTTCTTTTTACTTTTTTTTATGATTCCCATCCTTCGATCTGTTCCGTTGGCGTGTCGATTCTTGCGTAGGGTTAGGGAATCGGGGAAGAAATGGATAACTTCTGGAAGAAATTGATGCGCAAGTTAGGGGGTCGCTGTCCCGTTTACCTTTCATCAGGATGCTAGTACATCTCAGCTGAGACATGGGAGTTGAGAAGCATGTCATCGGTCATCCTGTGAGTAGAGAGTGTGTTGCCATGCACAATTGTGCAAGTTGGCAGGAGGAATCTGTAGCACAAGGAAATGTAGGATCAGCCACTACTCCATGAGAATGATTGAACCTCGGTTGTGAATCACCTCGAGTATAGACAAGAGTTAACCATTCTTGTTGCAAAATTAAACAAACATAATCCATTTCTGACCTGATACAAGATATGTTAGTACATCTATAATCTGACTTTGCTGCTCTGATGTAGAGTACTTATGAAACAGACCAGACTCCCAAATAACTAGGCTATCTGAATTATGATAGGTCCAAATAATTATTTTATGTTTACTGCTACCCGTCCAGGGCCGTAGTCTGCATCAACACGAACAATTCAGTGATTCTGCACTGCCCTCTTTCATTTAGCCATATGTTAGAGGCTTTTCTTAATTCCACGAAGTGATATTAAGATCTTTGCCTCCATCTGCGAATAGTTCTTGATGTGTAACAGATCTTTTGATTTGTGAAATTGATAACTCAAAGGGCCCAAACAATTGGCTCGATCCCAAGTGTTGTTTCCACCTAGGTTTTGCAAAATTTCAACTGGTGGATATATGAACTTTGCTAGCTCGTGAAATATAAAATATAATTGCATGTGGTGATTGTTCACTTATGACAGCATTACAATCTGCAAGCTATTTTGACTTTTTTTGCGGGGAAGTTATTATTTTAATTTCCAGCATTCCAGGTAGTTTATCGCGTGCACATTTAGTTACATGAATCAAGTATATTGATGTTTGTCCATGATTTGCTTTCCATTGCCCATTCTGAAAGTTTCCTGTCTGATGAATTTACCTACTGGGTCCAAACCCTATTATCATATTCAGTGGCTCTGAACCTTCAATGTTGTCACTGATTTCTGGCAGGTTGTTCCAATACCTGATGGGCGCAAACCTCAACTCCTCCAGGATCAGAATGACGACCCCTATCCTAACGAGCATCGTCCCAGGCGCGGGGCCTCTGCACTCTTCGGCCTACTTTGTCGGGCTCTACTTACCAGTAGAATTCCAAGCTTCCCCTCCTGTCCCTCTCCCGGAGCTGAACCTACATCCAGATAGGTGGCCAGGCCACTGCGTTGCTGTCAGGAGCTTCTCTGGCTACGCACGCGACCACAATGTCGTCGAGGAAGCTGAGAAACTCGCAGTGAGCTTGAGCCGGACACCGTGGGGGAACTCCACAAATCACCCTAGGAAGAACGCCTACTCGATCGCACAGTACAACAGCCCCTTCCGCATCGTCGGCCGTGTCAATGAAGTGTGGTTCGACGTCGAGTGCAGATCTGCTGGTGTGGAGACTTATTAAAAAATGCTCTATGCACTATGCCATCACCATAAAACCAAGCGAAATGCGGTACCGTGTAAGCTGTGTAAGCTGTGTATCTTTGTATATATGTGACCTTTGGTTATCTGTATGCCTGTCATGAAGAAGTGACACAATGGATGTACCATATGCTCCATGTTGCGTGCTCAACTTAGAATGATCAACGTAAATCAGGTATTGTCGACCGAATGCAAAATATAGTACTGAAGCTATGAAATGCCACTGCATTGTTCAGAGACATCTTCCAGAAAAATATACTGCTACCTTTGAGTGGAGGATCGATTTTTGTAGGCTAGTACATCAGTCCTAATCAACTCTGTAGTCAGACAAGGATCAGTGCCTTCCACTCAAGATAAGAGCAACTCCAACGCGCCTCCCCGATTCATCCGCACGTGTCCGTTTGGGTCGAAACGGATACAAAAGTCGGCCCAACGCACCGACCCAAACAGACATGCGTCTGCTTTTTGTTTGCCGGGTGACCCATTCCAGGCTCACATTTGGGCCTCATTTGCATTGGTGCGGACACGAGGAGTAGGCGTGCGACGCTCGCCTACTTCTCCCTCTGGCCCGCCAGTCGGTGGCACATAGGCTATTCTCTTCCTCCAATCGACAGCTAGCACATCCAGCCGCCCTACCCCGTCGCCGCCGCCGCCCAGTTCCGGTGCCCAGGCCAGCCGTCCGCGCCCACATACCTCCCCCACATCACGCCACCTTTAAACGTCGCCGCCACCACCGCCTCGTCGCACCGCCATCGCAACTTCCCCGACGTCGCCGCCAGCACCGCCTCGCCGCACTGCCGTCGGCCCTGCCTGAAGCGGTCAAAAGCGCGACGACCTTGCTCGTCTGACGCCACCATGCTCGCCGGACGCCACCAAGGCCTGCTACCAGGTCCAGGGGAGGCGTATTGCTCTTCATCGACCAGCTTCTTCAACGACGCCCGCAAGCTATTCGACGGTTTGCCCGCAAGATACAAATGGACTCCGCCGACGAGTTATTTTTCCACAATTTCATTTGCGACTCGGATGATTCTTCATCAGACGATGAGGAGCTTGTGGCTGCTGTGTTGGTCGTCCATGACCACCTTAGTAGGCAGCGGCCGATGTTCCGGGGCTCAATCCCAGGGCACACTCCGGCGTTGAATCGCAACCGAGAGAGTGACCATTTCCTACTCTGAAATGACTACTTCGAGACACCCAACCTGCTCTTCAAACATCACCTATTCCGGCGTCGTTTCCGTATGGCTAGGCATGTTTTCAACCATATCCAGGAGGGGGTGGTGGCATACGATAGGTATTTTGAGTGCTGGGAGGTTGCCCTTGGAAAGGTTGGCTTCTCCTCTTATTAGAAATGCACTGCAACTATTCGGATGCTTGCATGCGGAGTTCCTGGTGATCTCATTGATGAGTATGTCTGTATGAGCAAGTCCACGTGCCTCGAGTCCATGTATAGGTTCTGCAAGGCTATGATAGCAATGTTTGACCCTGAGTACTTGAGAGAGCCAAATGTTGCAGATACAGCCCGCTTGTTGGCGATGAATGCCAACAGGGGCTTTTCGGGGATGCTTGGTAGCATAGATTGTATGCACCGGGAGTGGAAGAACTGCCCTTCTGCTTGTCAGGGACAGTATAGGGGCCATGTGAAAGCTTCCACCATCATACTCGAGGCCGTGGCTTCACAAGATCTCTGGATTTAATTTCACTCTTGACAGAGATTCCCCCCGGCTCTCGCATCGCCCCTCTCGGGCTACACGGGAGTGGCCCCAAACCCTAGCAGTCACCACCTCTCCTCCCTCCTCCCCCTCCCCACCACCACCCGAGGAGCCCACCGGCTACCGTGCGTCTTTCGGGGAAGGTGGCAGCGAGGATCTGCTGCCTCGTGCCGGCGTGAGGGGCTTTGGAAGCAAGGGCGGCGACCCTGGGTGGAGATGGCGGCGTTGATGACAGACACCCGCCATCCCCTTTTATGCAAGACAAGTTGCATGTTAGTCAGTGGAATCAGTCTCTTGTGCGATGACAAGTAAGGTTGGTCCGAGCTGCTTCATCCCACAATACCACTGAATCCAAAATAATAAAGGAGGTAAGAAATCTGAACATCAACGGCCACAACCTCTTTGTGTTCTACTCATGCATAACATCTACGCACAGACCTAGCTCATGATGCCATTGTTGGGTAACGTTACATGAAAATCAATTTTTTTCCCTACGGAACACCCAAGATCTAATCTAGGAGATGCATAGAAATGAGAGGGGAGTATGTCTATGTACCCTTGTAGACCAAAAGCAAAAGCGTATATAACGCGATTGATGTAGTCGTACTCTTCACGATCCAATCACAATCCAGACCAATCTAGCGCCGAACGGACGACACCTCCGAGTTTAGTACACGTGCAACTCGGTGACGTGTCCTCCTCCTTGATCCATCAAGCGAAGGGGAGAAGTATATAGGAACACAACCAACACGACGACGTGGTGGTGGAGTACCAGCAGGGCTTCGCTAAGCAAAACCGGAATGAGGAGAAGGGAGAGATGGGGAGAGCTGCAGCTAGGCAAAGGGGTGAGCCCCTTCCCTTGCGCCTCCACCCTTTATATAGGGGTGAGGGAGGGGTGCGCCAACCCCTAGCCCCTCCTCCAAGGAGGGGCCGGCGGCTAGGGGAGGGAACTTTCCTACCAAGGCAAGTGGGACGCCCTCCCCTCTAGGGTTTCCCATCCCTAGCCGCATGGGCCTAAGGGTGGCTGGTGCGCCTGACCCAATAAGGCCAGGGATCCTCCTCTTAGCCCATGCCGACCTTTGATGTGATGGAACCCTTCGTGGACTTCTGGACCCCTCCGAAATCCATCGAAACCTTCTGGAAGCTTCCCGGTACATACTGGAAAAAACCGAACTTTTTGCGGAACCCCGAAAATGACTTTTCATATATAAATCTTTACCTCTGGACCATTCCAGAGCTCCTCGTGATATCCCGGGTCTCATTCAAGGCACCGAACAACATTCGGTCACCAACATCAATTATCCCAATACTACTCTAGCGTCATCGAACGTTAAGCGTGCGAGCCTACAAGTTTGAGAATCATGTAGACATGTCCGAGACTCCTCTCCGATCAATAACCAATAGTTAGACCTGGATGCCCATATTGGTTCCTACATATTCCACGAAGATCTTTATCGATTGAACCACGATGTCAAGGATTCAGTTAATCCTGTATGCAATTCCCTTTGTCTGGCGATATGTTACTTGCCCGAGATTCGACCGTTGGTATCTCCATACCTAGCTCAATCTCGTTACCAGCAAGTCTCTTTACTCGTTCCATTATACAAGATTCCCATGACTAAACACACTAGTCACGTGTTTGCAAGCTTCTTGTGATGTTGTATTACTGAGAGGGCCCGGAGATATCTCCCTGTCACACGGAGTGACAAATCCCAATCTCGATCCATGCAACCCAAAAAATATCTTCGGAGATACCTATAGAGCACCATTATGATCACCCAGTTACAAAGTGACGTTTGATAGCACATAAAGTATTCCTACGGTATCCGGGAGTGGCATGATCTCATGGTCTAAAGAACATATAATTGACATTACGAAAGCTACGACAAAGTGAACTTAGTGATACGATCAGATGCTAAGCTTATGGTTGAGTCTGTTCATCACACCATTCTCCTAATGATGCGATTCAGTTACCAAACGACAACACATGTCTATGGTTAGGAAACCTTAACCATCTTTGATCAACGAGCTAGTCTAGTAGAGGCTTATTAGGGATACGATGTTGTTTATGTATTCACAGATGTATTTAAGTTTCCTGTCAACACAATTCTAGCATGAATAATAAAAATTTATCATGAACAAGGAAATATGATAATAACCAATTTATTAGTGCCTCTAGAGCATATTTCCAACAGACTCTTCCCTCAGCCTTCATTCTCATCATATGTCTAATATTTGTTTCAAATTTGCACTTCTACGTTTTATATTTTCCAATTTAAAAGATTCTTTTGATCTCCTTCTGCGAATAGTTAACTGAATACTGAAAGGCGGTAATTTAGTTGTTCAATTTTTTTCTTTTCTAACAATACATATCAAACTTGGCATTGACTTGACACGGGTTTGATCAGAACAATTGTTCTTGAATTTCTATATGGGCAATTATAAAATAAATGAGTCATATGATTTCCCACAGATAGTTCTCAAATAGAAGGGCAAGCCCATAGGAAAGCTAAGTGCAGGGGAAGTGAAGTTTTTGCACCCGAGCTCAAATGAGCCCTGGTGAACAGTAAAATCGGAAAATGTTTAAGAAATTTTCCAAAAAAATCTGAATTTTCTTATGCCAAACTTTGACGATGTTTTTAAGAGCTTGTAAAGTTTTATCATGAAATCATATTTGTGAAAGTCGTGGCAAAAAACAAAACCGATACTCTGAAAATGCTACTTTTGAAAGCATTTTGGAGCACTGATTTTGTTTGTTTTTACCACGACTTCCAAAAATATGATTTCATAATGAAATTTAGCAAACTCTTAGAACATTTGTCAAAGTTTTTCATAAAAAAATCAGATTTTTGAATATTTTTATATGTTTTTCGAGTTACTATTCATCCTGAGCTTATTTGAGCTCGTGTGTAGAAGGGGACTTCCCAAGTGCAGGGCTCTTGTCCGAGAGAAATGGCAGTACCATACAACGATCTCAAAATAACATGAAGTAGCTTCATGCTGGTGCAGGCATGCACTGATACGTCTCCAACGTATCTATAATTTTTTATTGTTCCATGCTATTATATTATCTGTTTTGGATATTTTATATGCATTAATATGCTATTTTATATTATTTTTGGGACTAACCTATTAGCCTAGAGCCTAGTGCCAGTTTATGTTTTTTTCCTTATTTTTGAGCTTCACAGAAAAGGAATACCAAATGAAAAAGTCGAAACGGAATGAAACCTTCGCGATGATTTTTCTTGGACCAAAAGACACCCAGGAGACTTGGAGATCAAGTCGGAAGAGCCACGAGGCGACGACAAGGGGGGAGGGCGCGCCCAGGGGGGTAGGGCGCACCCCCTGCCTTGTGGGCTCCTCGTGACTCCCCTGACCTAATTCTTCGTCCTATATATTCCCAAATATCCCCAAACCACCAGAAGCATCCACGAAAACACTTTTCCGCGGCCGCAACCTTCTGTACTCGTGAGATTCCATCTAGGGTCCTTTTCCCGCATCCTGCCAGAGGGGGATTCGATCACGGAAGGCTTCTACATCAACTCTATTGCCCTTCCGATGAAGCATGAGTAGTTTACCTCAGACCTGTGGGTCCATAGCTAGATGGCTTCTTCTCTCTCTCTCTTTGCTTCTCAATACCATGTTCTCCTTGATGTTCTTGGAGATCTATCCGATGTAATTTTCTTTTGCGGTTTGTTTATCGAGATCCAATGAATTGTGGATTTATGATCAGCTTATCTATGAATATTATTTGAATCTTCTCTGAATTCTTATATGCATGATTTGATATCTTTGTAATTCTCTTTGAACTATCGGTTTAGTTTGGCCAATTAGATTGGTTTTTCTTGCAATGGGAGAAGTGCTTAGCTTTGGGTTCAATCTTGCGGTGTCCTTTCCCAGTGACAGTAGGGGCAGCAAGGCACGTATTGTATTGTTGCCATCGAGGATAAAAAGATGGGGTTTACATCATATTGCTTGAGTTTATTCCTCTACATCATGTCATCTTACTTAATGTGTTACTCTGTTCTTCATGAACTTAGTACTCTAGATGCAGACAGGAGTCGGTCGATGTGTGGAGTAATAGTAGTAGATGCAGGCAGTAGTCGGTCTACTTGACACAGACGTGATGCCTATAGTTCATAATCATTGCCTTAGATATCGTCATAACTTTGCGATTTTCTGTCAATTGCTCGACAGTAATTTGTTCACCCACCATATTATTTGCTATCTTGAGAGAAGCCACTAGTGAACCCTATCGCCCTCGGGTCTATTTTCCATCATATTAGTTTCTGATCTACTATTTTGCAATCTTTTACTTTCAGATCTATAAACCAAAAATACCAAAAATATTTTACTTTTTGTTTATCTATCTCTATCAGATCTCACTTTTGCAAGTACCGTGAAGGGATTGACAACCCCTCTATTGTGTTGGGTGCAAGTTGTTTGATTGTTTGTGCAGGTCTTGTTTATTTGTGCGGTTTCTCCTACTGGATTGATACCTTGGTTCTCTAACTGAGGGAAATACTTATCCCTACTTTGCTGCATCACCCTTTCCTCTTCAAGGGAAAAACCAACGTAAGCTCAAGAAGTAGCATGCACCACACCATTACTCATTCTCACTTCAACTATTAGCATACATGCTTAAAAAATACAGTTGGTGTGCACTGCCTGCCTTTCGTATAAAATACAATCTATCTTCTAGAAAAATCTATCTAAAATATAGTTCTTCAAGCACCGTGTGGCTTCAAGGAATATCTAAAGAATATGTCCAAGTCATCCCGTGTACAAATAGAAACAATTTATGAAGAAAGATGAAATGATACAATAATTCCGATACCCCCTCCGATCCATATTAATTGTCGTTGATTTACAATAAAATATGGATAATAGGGAGTAGCAAAATCGCTTGTCTTTTCAAGTGTGAAAAAATGACCCTTCAGATGGACATAGTTAAAAAAGGAAATAAGGGTAATATAAGTGTGTAGATCGAACCTTTTAGGCTAGTCATATTGAGAAGTAACTTAAACTAATAGAATGCATGTGTTAGACTACCCACAGTGGGAGTAACATAGGTGATAACATCACACTTATCTAGACAAAATAGATGACATGACAAGTAATTAATGATGAGAGAGAGGCATGGAGTAACATGGCTAGTTACTAATCTATTTTTTGGTCAATAAATGAAGAGTTGATCAATAAATTATTTATTCCATGTTCCCTCCCACCAAACACATAGGTTAAATTTCAATCTATTTATTGATCAATAAATGAAGAGTTGTATGACACCACACATATGTTACTCTCCACTGTAGAGTCTAGTAAGGCTAGTCATAGCGGAGAGTAAATTAGACTAGTAACATGCATATGTTACTAGTCTATATTACTACCTTCATAGTAGGTAGTGTCATATGTGTGGTAACGTAGATGTCTTTATTTATTAATTTGTATACTCATTTTGCATTGGGAAATGCTATGTGATGGTAACATATTATGTTACTCTATTTGCCTCTCTCCTCATTAACTACTTGCCACCTCACCATTTTTGCTTATCTGTCATCTATGTTACTACCGATGTTACTCCCACTATGAGCAACCTAACATAGACTAGTAACATATGCATGTTACTAGTCTAAGTTACTTCCCACTGTGGGTAGTATAAGTCTATGTTACTACCTTCATAGTGGGTAGTGTCATCACTACAAAAAAAGACACATCCGTGACATTTTGGGCCGAACGGATTTTTTTCTGTCATACATATGACACTTCTATGACGATAATTGTGACAAAACCCGGTATCATCATAAATGTGGTGGGCTCCTACTTGTATGACAAAAAATCATGACAAAAAATGGGCTTTTCGTCCGGGGCGGGCCGGAGACGCAGCTGCATGACATTCTTTGGGCTGTCCATGACGGGAAAAACCGTGGTAGAAGCGAGGGGGAGGAAAATTTCGGGGAGTTGCGGGTTACGGTGGGAGGTCGGGGGACGAGCGATGCGCATTTCTCTCGTACACGTACGCGCGTGTGTACGAGGCGTTGGCTCTAACTGAACCCGAGCGAGGCATTGAGCTCTAACTAAACCCGAGAGATTGCACTACAGGCTACGCGTTACTGAACCTGAGCGATCGATCGATGGTTGTTAACTGAACCCGATGGAGTGATTCCTTCGCTATTGCTGCTAATTGAAGCCGATCGATGCTACCTATGGGTGAACAGTGAGCGTTGCGGCGGGGGGGGGGGGTGGATGAACAGTGAGCGGTGGCATTGCCTCTG
>NC_057801.1:212622429-212623205 GCF_018294505.1 Triticum aestivum
CCCGATCAACAAGGACCCCGTTTCGACCGTAGGAGGTTCGTTTCCTCCGTTTTGCGGTACGCCACACCCCTCCCAATCAACAGGACCCCGTTCGAACATAGGAGGTCCATTTCCTCCGTTGTGCGGTACGGCAGGCCTCGTTTCCATCGCCTGTTCCGTCCAAGCCGGTTGGCTCCCATGCGTTCCGTTGCCTCTCGATGAACACGACGCACTCCGTTGCCTCCCCATGAACACGACGCATTCCGTTGCCTCCCCATGAACATGACGCATTCCCTTGCCTCCCCATGAACACGACGCATTCCGTTGCCTCCCCATGAACACGAGCCCTCGCCATACGTATGCGTGACTAGGCGTTCGAGACCCTGCCCGTATGTACACATACGTGGCCGTATTCTCTTTCTTGCACCCTGGCCGCTGTACGTACGTGTACATGCTACGTGCGCGCCTCTACTATGACACGTGTGCGCCTCTACTACGACATGTGCGTGCCTCTACATCGACCAGTATGTACGAACACGTTCGCGACCAGGATGACAACACTACGTACGCTTTGACCAGGTGGGTCCCGATTGTCAGGCACTTCCTTGCCTGCGAAGATGTAGCTGGTGGGTCCCAGCAGTCAGGGGGGCGAATCGTTTTTTTTTCGGACGCACTTCCTTGCGTGCGAAGGTGTAGCTGCTGGGTCCCAGCAGTCAGGGGGGACGAATCGTTTTTTGCCCGGACACACTTCCTTGCGTGCGAAGGTGTAGCTGCTGGGTCCCAGCAGTCAGGGGGCG